>NW_026937372.1:0-80616 GCF_032062105.1 Saccostrea cuccullata | reverse complement strand
AAGTTGATATTAAAAAAATGCATGGGTTTCTGATTGACAATATCCAATATGTGTTTTTGGAGACGAAGTCTTCCAACAATCTATTTGAACCCCCTTGTTATTAGAAGGGCTATGTTTGTATTCGTATAGAACAGAATTTGTCCAAAATCTTGACATGAAAAGGAGAAAACACTTGCTGTTGCATTCAACTTGACATTTACAACAAATTTAGATATACCGACAACATATTTTCGATAAACAATGGTATTTTCCATACTTATGTCGATACGAAATATCCCGGTGACCTTGAAAAATAACATGCCACAAAGTCAAGTCTGACATATTATCAGTTTCAGATTTAGATATTTTACTTGAAAAAGACGTAAAATAAATGACAATCTAACAACCAAGCTTTATGATGAACGTGACGACTTTAACTTTTTAATGGCCAACTTCCCTTACAGCAATTTACCTTCATCATCTGCATACGGGGTTTATATTTCACGCAAGAGAATGCTCCAAGTATGAACTATTTTTAAAACGAGTTAAGTTATAGACAAACAAGTTGTTGAAACAAGAATTTCAGCAATCTCGTTTAAAGTTATCGTAAGTTCTATGGTCGATACAATGATTTTGTCAGCAAATACAATTTCTCATTAAGTCAAATGCTGACTGACGTTGAGGTTTTCTCACTTATTGTTAGGCCATTATATATACACTGAATTGACAACGGGTTTTTTCTTTAATTATTTCCCGATTATGACAATGAGCACAAGGCGGGTGTGACCTGCCAACAGGGGATGCCCACTCCTCTATAGCACCTAATCCCACCTCTGATGTTTTGGAGGTCCGTATGTGTTTGCTCTGCTCCTTTATTGTTTAAGGGACTTTTAAGCTTGAATCCTTTTCGTTATCTCCATATACATGTAATACGAAAAAGAATCTTTTCTCGATACTTTCTTAAAGCAGATTATACTGAAGTTCATCTAAATGACCATTTAAAACTAAATACTTTTTGTATAATATTATTTGATTGACTTTTTAATTAAAGTAATTACAGTGGTTAACAGTAACAATAATAAAGTATGGCAAAGGGGAATCTGGGTGAACACAAATCAAAATGGACCTTCCTAGCACTTTTATAGCGAACTTGCTTGACCAGGTCCATAAATTTCAAAACTCTTCATTGTAAAGTTTATAACCAAGCAGTCTGTTTGCTTCCTACACTAGTGTAAATGCCCACGAGTGGAGAGATTGAATACGAACAACTCTGACCTTCGAGTTTCACGTGTATTTGAGAAACTTCAACCCTTGCTACACAGTATAAGCTGCCATACGGGGGCATCAGTGTTTCACCAACACATCAGAGAAGTTTGTTCTTTTAAATTCTTTTCATTGTAAAATATTTACGATTATATTATACATTGTATAAGCAAAAATAGTAAACATTTCATTAAGTCAGAAACTAGACAAGTATTCCTAGTTCAAAACAACTCTAGAATATCTTGTGTTTGTCAGTCTTTAAAAAGTAACGTAGTTAGCTAAGTGTTTATTATTATATAGTCTTTTTAAATGTGGACTATGCATAAATTGTATTTCTTTTAAATTATATACATGTTCCACTGATATGAATAATGCTTATTCAGAATGGAATTGAAGAATGTGTTCAAAATTGTTAAAAAGATAGACTACAGTAGAAGATGTTTATTATAGTAAGAAGATACACAAATAAAAGAACAATCTTAATTTCACTCAAAGCATTACATACATGTATACACACGCAGTATAATGAAAATATTAAATAAACATATACTAGTATTCTTGTATTATGTCAAACATAGCCATTGGCACTTTATGATGCTTAATATAATAATGTTAAGAAACATATTGAATGATGTCCATACAATGCAAATGTAATGCAATTAAAATGCTTAACTTCCAACGAAAATAAAAAAAAATAAATGACTGAATTATTAGCATTTTCAGGACAAATCATTAAAAAAGAAAGTTTCTATTAATATATCTGATACATGTATAAAGTGAGGAAATAACTAGAAAAAACAACAAGCAGAAGAAAAAACATATCCCCGAAAAAATCTAACCAAGAAAAAAAGAGAAGTAAAAGTGCTTGAAAACTCACTATCCAACAAAAAGTGTTCACTTAGGATAGGATATTCAGCAACTTTTTAGGAAACCTTTTCCCTGTTATTTTTACACAATATGCACTATTACAAACAAAGATTCTATCAATGATGGTGTGATTGTTTTCTCAAAGTATCTTTAATAAATAAAAAAAAAAACAATAACTGCAACAATTACAGTGATTAACATGTATACGGGTACTTTAATCATGCTCTATATTAAGTAAAACTGTGGAAAAAAATATCTTGAAAGCCTCAACAAGCAGATGTGCTACAATGTAAATCAGTAGATTTGCCCAAATTCTTTCAGCAAAACGAATACTTTCAATTGAAACTTTACTTTGCATATAATAGTGAGTGGAGCTGCTATTTCTAGGTCAGCAAATACAAAACTTCCGTGGTAAAATTACATTCATTTTCTTATTTTTTTTACATGTATGAAACATACAAATTGAATTAACAAGTCTTTCATTAATTGATAACAGTTAATTCTTTTCTTTGAAATCTGCACTGGAAAATTAAGCAGGATTGTATTTATCTAACACCACGTCGACAACCGCTAAAACATGAGCAAGAAGCACAACCAGATTCCATATTAGTTTGGCTCTGTCTGCTTGTTGGCTTTTATACTTCCCCGTAGCACAGAACCTCGCAACATGCTCACAGTTACTGGAGAGTAGGTCGTAATCTATCTTTTCCCTGTTTTCCAGCAAGTATTCTATCATTTCTATCATACCTTCAGGGTCTAAGCGCTTTCGATACTCGTATTTGTAAATCACGGGAACAATTTTCCTCCATTTCGATATTTTCTCAATACTTCTTTTTAATCCTATCGCCTGGGTTTGGTTTATGTCAATCCCCATACCAATGACTTCGAATGTTTTAATGTCCTCCCAAACATTGGTAACAATTCCATGATGGGTATATAACAAGCGATGGAACTTGATGTGGTCTCCTCTTTCGAGCTGGGAGATGTGTTCAACAGGAACCGTCTGAAAACGATTAAAATAAGATGTAATAATTGAAACAACACTGAACAAAAAATTAAATGTTTATATGATCAGTTTTGTTGCACTGTTTCTTCAATTTTTACAATTAGAATATGCCTAAATATAAGTTTAATTCAAAGGTAGAGATAAAACTCTAGCCTAGAGTTCTTTTTTTTTTTGTGTCGTATGTTGTATATAGAAAACAAATGTGCAATCTCAATAACTGTTGAGTAAATAATTATATCAGAGTTGTTATGATAAATTATGTTAATCTACAACATTACAAGATCGTCTCCAAGGTGCTGACAAGCCTAATAAAAGGATGTCAGTTATTATTGGAGCACATGCATGTAGCACAATTTAGTTTTTAATAGTAAATTATACATACAAGGCAAAATTCTTGTTATGAGTTTTGCCTAATATATACATTTTCCCCAAATAGAAAGATCAAATAACTCATTTTATTTGTTACATCTTTTGTCATGAATGTTTCTGTCGGTCAATCGCATTTTAAATGGAATCGCAAGTAACAATGGCTTGCTTTTAACCTTATTTGTCATAAAATACCATTCCTGAGTCTTAGAATTCAATTACGTCTTTATATATACCACACAGTTAGACTGCACTTAAGATATTTTAATTTGCTTATTGATGTAAAAAAAAAAAAAAAAAAAAAACAATCTAAAAATTTCTAAAAATCTAAAAACATTGTTAAATGAAACTTAATTCTATTTTTACAATTTGTGATTAAAAGAAAAAAACACATCAGTCGGAGTTATTAACCAGAAAAAAAAAATGAATTTAAGCTTCTATCAAAGATTAAATTTGTGTCAATAACTTTTGTTGAAAACATGACACTTTGTAAAGATAAGGCTATACATGTATAAGCTTTTTTATGACTTAATATACATTAGTTAATAACGATCGGTTAAAATTATAAAATTAAGCTACATGTAATAAGAGAAAATTAATCGTTAAGAATCAGAATGGAAAACGGTTATTTTTTTATTTGTTTTAAAGCTTGTGTTTAAGATTTACATATGAATGTAATAATGTATTTTCCCCATTGATGAAGATTTTGATGAGGCGCTTATTTTTGAATGAAATACATATGGAGATAAAGATAACGAACAGTATTCAAGCTCAAAGGCCCATGGTATTGAACAAAATTAATAGGAGTAATCCGACCTCTAAACATGAAAGCTGGGATCAGGTGCTATACTAAATGTGGCGATTTTATGCAATATGGCGCTGAATTTTTTAACTGAAGGATATGGAGATAAGGAACAGTATTCACTATCAAAGTTCATAAAACAATACAAAATAGGAGCCGAGCAAACACGGACCTCTGAAACATAAGAGGTGGAATCAGGTGTCATGGAGGAGTGAGCATCCCCTGCTGACCGGTTGCACCCGCCATGTGCTCCTTGTCATGATCGGGAAATAACGGAAAAATCCGTCGTCAATTCAGTGTTTAAATAATGGACAAACATTAAGCATGAAAAACTTCAGTCATTTGACTCAATGATAAATTGTATTTGCTGACAAGGCCATTGTATCGACCATAGAATTTACGAAATGATGACTTTAAACGAGATTGTTGATATTCTTGTTTCATCAACCTGCTTGTCAGTAATTTACCTCGTTTTAGAAATTGTTCATACGTAATTATAGCATGCTCTTGCGTATCGAATCAACTGATATATATATAAACTCCGTATGTAGGTGATGATAGTTATATTGCTGCATAAGAAAGGGAAGTTGACGATCGAAAAGTTAAAGTCATCACGTTTACCATATACATGTAGCTTGGTTGTTAGTTTACCATTAACGTCTTCTTCAAGTAAAATATCCAAGTTTTAAACAGATGTTTCAGACTGTGGTATCTTTATCAAGCTTACCAGGATATATCGTATCGACATATAGGAATTGGAATGACCATTGTTAATTGACAATTCGTCGTCGATATATCTAAAGGTCGAGTTGAAGGCCACAGCAAGTGTTTTCTTCTTTTCACGAAAATGAATTTGCACAAATTCTGCTTCATATAAATATAAAAATAGGTCGGCTAATAACATGAATAGCTGTGGCGATAGAGCATTTCACTGTTTCAAGGCTCCCACATAGAACACAGACATATACTGTATATGCAACAGTGTTTTCCTCTATTGTATATATAATTGTATTTGTACAATTTGTAATATGCCATAGTATGTTTATCCTGGGTTATAGATATATCACAAATATACATTTCACTATATGCCTTGTTACAACGCACTTTGAAAAATTACGCACTTTGAAAAAATTTTTTCAAAGTGCGTTAAATTTGGGACCACATCAACGCACTTTGAAAAAAAAATTCTTTTCAAAGTGCGTTAAATTTGGGACCACATCAACGCACTTTGAAAAAAAAATTCTTTTCAAAGTGCGTTAAAATCGACCATATTAACGCACTTTGAAAAAATGTGTAAGGCTAGGTTAATATTCTTGCAAATCTTAGTTATGATAAATAATTGAACCTTTTTGATAACTCTTCATTGATGATGAGGTCACTTCAGCGATTTTGATTTTTTCATGCTTTGAAAATTCTTTCTCTCTAAAATGTTTTACTGTACTTATTTTTTTTTCCAGTTTTCATGCATTTTATTTAAACTAAAATTTATTGAAAGTTTTCAACGTTATACAAGTTATGCAAATACATATATTTGGTGTAGCATAGACATCGGTGCCGGAAGGGGGGCTTAGGCACACAAATGTTTAGCAAAGATATACACTGTACAGAATATAGGCATTGAAAAGTGGGGCTTCCCTTGGGGGCTTGGGGGTTCCACTTTCAATTTGCTACCGACGGCTATGTACAGTATATAAGAAAAAAAAGTTAAGCTGACAGACTTTCTTCTCGTCTTCTCCTTGTTCTCATTGAGGTTAATTATAAATGAGTACATGTAAATTAAAAAGTTTCTCGAAGGATATAATTACATTTTTATGTTACAAATTGATTCTCTCAGTTACTAAAATCTTTGTCAAGAATTTTTGGTTATATACATTTTTTTCAAAGTGCATTAAAGCGGCACAGTGACGCACAAAGGGGAAAATTGACAAATGTAGAATTTTCGCATGACCTCTGTAAATTTTGTTCAATACCTAAAAGTATTCAGTTTCAGAAAATTACAGATTTCAGAACCTAAAAATTATATTTTTATGGGGAAAAATAAAAGTAAAAATAATTTCTGTCTGCCCCAGAACGAAAATATTGCAAAATACCCTGGTACTTCTTCCTCCCTATTGTACGCGTGCGCAGAAAAGTGTTGAATAAGTTTCCATAGTTACCATGGTCTCAGGTATCCACGAATGAATGTAAGAGGACCAAAAAATTTGATTTAATCTTTTAAAAAAGTTGTTAGAACATATTTCTCACCTTTGCATGCTTCAGTTGAATTTTGTTTACAAGTTCAAGCTAAAATAGGAGTTGCGTGACCTTGACATATACGAAACAACGAAACGGTAGATACAACCTTTGTTTTTCCGGCACTTATATTGTGCAGTCAATTCTTGCAGTTTAATTGTCATATCTTCGCTATATACTCATAATTTTCATAAGTCTTTCTTTGTATGCTACAGATATCTTCAAATTAAGATATGATTTTGACTCACTGTGCCGCTTTAAATGTCCACGTGGTAAAAATGTCTATGTACACTCTTACCACACTTTGAAAAAAAATTTTCAAAGTGCGTTGAGTGTGTCCCAAATTTAACGCATTTAAGAAAAATTTCAAAGTACGTAATTTTTTCAAAGTGCGTTGCCACATCGCCTACCTTATTTACAGTAGGAGAAAGACAATAAATATGGAAAATTAATCTTACCTTTGTGCAAAATAACCTTATCAGTTCATGTGCCATCGTTTTCTGTTGAAGACATTCCTATGCGAAGGAATTATATTATGCAAGAACACATGGGCTCAGTTCAGGATGGTGTATTTTGTATACTTTGCGTTTTTTGTTTTGTCTGCTCTTAATATAATTATAACGATATAAATAAAATGAAATGAAATTCGCAGTCTAAAAAATACTATTTGAAGTCAATGTACATAAAAATATACAGAGGAAGACGATCGCATATCATGGTCTCCTCTACACTTTCAAAGTTTGGAAATAATTTTAATTTCAGTGCTTACATGTACATATAGGACGATTTGTTTCACTGCAAGCATATTGTATTCGGTATGTGCAAATCGGCAGATGACAGATGGATGTGAACTACTAACAAAATTAATTACCATACTCAATTATAAGGGGACCGCTAAGGGGTACGGATAAAGTCTAGCTTAAGGACAGATGATACAAGCATTTTATTTTTCTTTCGAAGATACTTGAAATCATGTCACAGGTATGGAAAAGTGAATAATTCTAAGAGTTTTTTCTTCTAAGAAGTGCACGTGGAAAAAATAATCATACTTGCAATATATTAGTAATATTTCAATAAAAATGCAAATATGGACAAAACACAATCAATAAAACGTTTACAGATGAAAACTGATAGAGAGAATACACACATTTTTGAAAGATTATTTTTGAGTTATTTAAGACGCCAATATCTCTGAAATATCAAATTCAACAACAGGCAGCAAAGCTGATAGGAAATTGCAAGCAGTTCTAGAGATCTGTTTGTCAGGGGGGCGACAAAGGTCATTTATGCAGATTGTCAATAAGTAATGTTTACTCTCCTTCCCGAACAGAGGAGAAAATATAACAGACAGAAATAAGGCAAAACTAAATGGTGCTTTTTTGTTAGATCTAGTTCTTTAAACTGTAGATACTGACTACATTAGTAGAGAAATACATAGCAGAAGTATCTTGTCTAAATATCAATCCAAAACTAAGTACTTTTTTACTTTTTGTATAATATATTTACAAATTATTGTTTAAATCTGTCAGGTTATTACAGTTGTTAATAATAATAATAATAAAGAATAGCAGAGAGGAATAACTTCTCGTAAACTCGTAAATTCACTTACAGGGTCATTGGTCATTTGCAAAAATTATTTTGTTAAAACACATTCTAATTGCATGCACAAGTACTGTAAATCACGTTTTATTCGCGAGAACTTTATCATTCTCGCGTTTAAAAGTATTCCTTACGATTACATAGAGGAAAACAACAATTCGCGAAAAATATGTCTCGCTAATAAAGAGTCAACGACTATCTCGCGAAAATAAGGTGTTGCGAAAATTTAGTGATCTACAGTACTCTGAAGTTGACATCAAAAAGATGCGTGAGTTTCTGATTGACAATATCTATGTAGTTTTTGGATACCAGGTCTTCCAACAATCTATTGGAATTCCTATGGGTACCTATTGCACTCCATTTTTAGCAGACCTATTTTTGTATTCATATGAAGCATAATTTGTGCAAAATCTTATACGTGACAAGAGGAAAAAACACTTGCTGTAGCCTTCAACTAAACATTTAGATATATCGACGACGTATTGTCAATTAACAATGTTTATTTCCATTCCTACATGTATGTCAATACAATATATATCCTGGTGAGCTTGAGATAAAAGATACCACAGAGTCTGACACATTTGTTTCATACTTGGATCTTTTACTTGAAGGAGACGTTAATGGTACTCTAACAACTAGTCTCTATGATAAAAGTGATGACTCTAATTTTTAACTTTTCTATCGTCAACTTCCTTTACTTATGCAGTAATATACCAGTACCTTCATCACCTGTATACGGCGTTTATATATCCCAGTTGATTTGATACGCAAGAGCATGCTCAACGTATGAACAATTTCTAAAACGAGGTAAATTATTGACAAACAAGTTGATGAAACAAGAATATCAACAATCTAGCTTAAAGTCATCATTTTGTAAGTTCTTTGGTCGAAACAAAAGCCTTTTCAGCAAATACAATTTATCATTGAGTCAAATGCTGACTGACGTTTTTCATACTTATTGTTAGTCCATTATTCACTCATGAATTGACGACGGATTTTTCCTGTTATTTCCCGATCATAACATGGAGCATACGGCGGGTGTGACCGGTCAGCAGGGGGTGCTCACTCCTCCATGGCACTTGATCCCAAATCCGATGTCTTGGAGGTCCGTGTTTGCTCGGCTCCTATTTTGTATTGTTTTATGGACTTTGATATTGAATACTTTCGTTATCTCCCTGTCCTTCATTCTCAGGGTTAATACACATCAAAATGCTCCTTCCTTGCACTATAGCGACCTTGCATGACCAGGTGATCCAGAAATATCAAAACTGGTAAATGACAAAACCTTATGGTAAAATTATAATCAACTTCTTATCTGTTTTACATGTATGAAACATACAAATTGATTTAACATGCATGTCTTTTATTGATAACAGTTCATATTTTCTTCAACGTATAGACTGGAAAGTTAAGCAGGGTTGTAATTATTTAATGCCACGCCGACAACCGCTAAAATATGAAGAAGAAGGAGACCGAGATTCCAAATTAGTTTGGCCCTGTCTGCTTGTTGGCTTTTATACTTCCCTGTAGCACAGAACCTCGCAATGTGCTCACAGTTACTGGAGAGTAGGTCGTATTCTATCTTCTCCCTGTTTTCCAGCAAGAATTCTATATTTCTATCGTATCGTTAGGGTCTAACCGCTTTCTATACTCGTTTTTATTAAACAGGGACAATTTTCCTCCATTCTGATATTTTCTCAATACATGTACTTCTTTTTAATCCTATCGCCGGAGTTTGATTTATGTTGAACCCCATTCCATAACTTCAAATTAATTTTTGTGCTCCCAAACATTGGTAACTATAATGAGTAAATACCTGCAACAAGCGATGAAACTTGATGTGGTCTCCTCTTTTGAGCTGAGAAATGTGTTCGACAGAAACAGTCTGAAAACGATTAAAATAAATTATAATAATTGGAACAATGCTAACCCTCCCCCCCAACAATAAGATATTCATTTGATCAGTTTTGTTGCATTTTTCTTTAATTTACACCAGTAGAATAGTACCTGCATATAAAATTTTGATCCATATGTAGAGATAAAACTCTAACTTAAAATATTGTAACAGAAGTGCATTGCGTATACAGAAAACAAATATGCACTCTTGCTAACTGTTGAGTAATAGTGGCAGCAGACTTGTTTTGATAAAATACATTATTCTACAACATTACAAGATCGTCTCCATGTTGCTGAGAAGATGTCAGATTTTATTATTGAGGGGCACATGGAGGTAGCACAATTTAGTTTTAAAATTGTAAATTATATAAAACATGATAAAGGCAAATTCTTTTTATGATTTTTTGTCAATTTAACACTGACAATTACACATATCAACGATGAAAGAATAAATAATTCTTTTTCTTTGTTACACCTCTTATCAAAAGTGTTTTTTGTTCATCACTCGCATTTCTAATGGCATCTCAAGAAACCCTAGCTCAACCTTATTTACCATAAAATTATGTTTTTGTGTCTGGGAATTCTATAATGTCCATATGTACACCACTGCTTAAACAATTGCTTCTTGATGAAATCAACTTTCAGTCTGAACATTTTCATGAATATTTATTTCATTTTGACAATTCGTAACTAAATGAAGAAATTTAAAAAAAAATTGAAGTACAAAAAAAAAAAGATCAGGTAGGGGAATTTAACGGATCGGTAGGAGTCTTTAAGGACTTTAAGGACATACATACACAAGGTACCTTACCGACTAATAACTTTTCAAGATATTCTTAATAAAAGATTATAGTGCTATCAGATGTTCATAGACAAAAAATAAGTTTTTGGAAAATTATGCAATTTTTTGCATTATTCAAAGAAAATTATGCAAGAATTACAAAACATAAATTCCAGATTTTTTCCTATTAAAAGTTTTAGAAGAGGTGTACAAATCCATATATAACCATTAAAAGTATTGCACACAGGTCCCTCATGCAGTGCAACTCTTTATCTCCAAGGATTAGCCCAATAAAGTTCAAAATGCGTTGTGTATGACCTTAAGCAGATCCTTTTTATTTTTGGTAAAAAAAAAAAGTAAATTCAAGCTCCATGGAAAAAATCTGTGTACACATCTTTTGCTGAAAACAGCCTATTAAAGCTTTTCCATGACTTCAGTTCTGATCCGCTAAAATCACCAAATCATGTAAATGAGAGTAATTGAAACGTTAAGAAATAGAAATGGAAAACAATTTTTTTAATAATCGGTTTTAACGTTTTAATTTGAGATTTATTAATGTATGTTCCCTATTGCTGAAAATTTTCATAGAAGCATGGCGATAATATACAATATGGTGCTGAGGTATTAACCATTTTAACTGTGGTTATAAAGAATACAATGTATAACTGATTCGCGCTGCCTGATAGAGCACTGACATACATGCAACAGTGTTTTCCCCTGTGTATGGTTGCACAATATGCATATGCAATATGCCATAGAATGTTTTCCTGGGTAACAAATTAACTACAAATATATATTTAACTAAATGCAAACCTTATTTACAGTAAAAAAAAGAAATATGGAAAGTTTTACTTACCTTTGTGCAAAATAAACTAATCAGTTCATGCGCCATTGTTTCTTTTATTCATATTCTCGTCGGAAAAGAAAAGTCATCAAATTATTATGTAAGAACACAGCGGCTCGGTTCAGGATAGTGTGCTTTTTCCTAGCTATGTCTGTTTAAGATAAACTGATTATGAAACATCAAAAATCGATAAAACTCACAGTCTTAAAAAATCCTATACCATAATTTTACATACAAAGGTTAATTCTTGCAATTCCTTGTCGCCTTTGCACTTTACAGAACTCGGTTGCTTTTGATGTCATTTCTAATCATCAGAAAGCTTTGGTTCACAAAATTTTATATACGGCAAGAGGTGCAAATCAGCGGATGAAAAAAGTATATATATATATATATATATATATATATATATATATATATATATATATATATATATATATATATATATATATATATATATATATATATATATATATATATATATATATATATATATATATATATATATATATATATATATATATATATATATATATATATATATATGTTTATCAATGAAGGGTTAGTTTGGAAAATTGTTTTCCCTGCTTATTTTGTCCAAAATTGTTTGATTTGAGATTTGAAACCAAAACTACAACGCAAATGGCGGATTTTATGAGGGTCTTGTCTTTATACATGCAATGATCAAAATACCTAGTAATTCTATAAGAACCTTTCAAAGACCATTCCCGTTCAACTTGCCCTTCATTGACAAACATAATTACATTATTTCTGTAATGATGGCTTTCACTAAAGCTAATGCATTTTTTAGGAAATATATGCAATTTTTTAAAAATACATTTTTTAATTATTATGTGCTCTTAAATACTGAAACTGATGAACAATTCGGTTCATGTGAACCTGAAGCACATTTGCAGCTCTGTTCTGCAGCATGTTAAATAATAAAGAGGGTGTGTGTGTGTATAGAGCATTTATTACAAATGCCAAATGAGATTACAGATTTTACAATATCAGAATGCAGCAGAAGGTGGGGCCCAAAAACATCCCACACCTTATACCAAAGAAAACTAGTACATATATTTTCTACAAAATTAACAATAAGTACCTTAAACAAAAGAAACTAGTACATCTATTTTCTACAATAACAAAAGTCATGCAATAACAATAGGCACCTTATATAAAAAAAAACTAGTACATGTATTTTCTACAATAACAATAATTATGGAGGATTGAAGGGGTGGTGGTGGGTAAAATTTGTAAACCACATTTTGGAGCCGAAATGTTATTCTGATAAGGATAAGGCTAATAGCCGTTACTAGAGGACGCATAAGTATAAAACCCGGAAAACCCTTCGGGACCCATGATTTCAAACAAATTGGTAATTAATAAAAATATGCAATTTATTACGTATTTAGATCACATAAATTCCTTTATATACATAAATACACTTATGTGCTCTTAAATACTGAAACTGATGATGAACAATTCGGTTCATGTGAACCTGAAGCACATTTGCAGCTCTGTTCTGCAGCATGTTAAATAATAAAGAGGGTGTGTGTGTGTATAGAGCATTTATTACAAATGCCAAATGAGATTACAGATTTTACAATATCAGAATGCAGCAGAAGGTGGGGCCCAAAAACATCCCACAAGAGGGACAATGAACGTACAGAGAAGGGTCCCTCGCCCCACCCAAAAATGTGCTTCAATTACGTAATGTATACAGCTTGATAACGATGTAAACACTAACAAAACTATTCACAACATAGATCAATGGAATTCTAAGGATGGATAATAAAAATATTAACTAAGATAAAATAAATACATAATCGAAAGTCATTAACGTACCAACCAGGAATAGAATTATTGCATATCTTGACAAAAACATGTAAATAATTCAAAGAGATATAAACTATTTATACAATCCTCGATATGATACCGAACAACGAATATATTCAGTGCCGCCTAAGACAGTCACCGAATACTTCGTGTACATGTATGTAAGTTTATAAAGTGAAGACAGATAAATTCATACACAACTCGAAAGTCATTAACGTACGTACCAGGAATAGAATTATTGCATATCTTGACAAAAGCATTTAAATAATTCAAAATGATATGAAATATTAATACAATCCTCGATATGATACTCAACAACGAATATATATTCAGTGCCGCCTCAGACAGTCACCGAATACTTCATATACCTGTATGCAAGTGTATATTAGTATAAAGTGAAGGCAGATAAATTCATACACAACTCGAGAAAGTCATTAACGTACGTACCAGGAATAGAATAGTTGCATATCTTGACAAAAGCATTTAAATAATTCAAAATGATATGAAATATTTATACAATTCTCGATATGATACTCAACAACGAATGTATTCAGTGCCGCCTCAGACAGTCACCGAATACTTTGTGTACCTGTATGTAAGTGTAGTATAAAGTGAAGGTAGATAAACTATGCAATGTTAAGCTTTCTCATGCATTATTATGATATTTAAAGCATGAAATTGACGCTTTTATGAGGTTATAGTATTAACAATTAAATTTTAAAAAAAGATGCAGAAAAATAGAGGATACCTCCTCAGACAGAATCCTCTATCTAGGTATTTAATACATTCAAATAATACAGAATAAGGGATACTTTCTCAACCATTTATCCTTTACAATCAGACTTTCTACCACCCTAAATGAAAACATATATGTACTAATAGGCGGGAAAATAGGAACCTTAATGTTCTCTGGAATGACACCAGTTGCAACCATCCCATATCTCATTTTGTGAGTCTTAAAAACACTAAAAAATGTGCCAGGGTGTTGCTGTAGCAAAAAGGGGTCCTTTGCAGCTAATTTCACCTACTGCAATTGGGCTGGGATTTTATTTCTAGATAGACTTTTATTTTACCTAAATTGTATTGAAAGTTGATTCATTGTAAGACTCCTTTAAACTCCCTTGTTGTCGTGCCTGAAAAGGTATATTTCCTCAAAGCAGCAAATATGGGTTTGAGTCTGAATGAACCGCGATTTCCCTTCCTCTCAGCAAAGATAAATTACAAAAAGGAACATAACCCTGTAGCAACATGTCCGTTACTAAGAATTGGCTATCTATGGTATTGTCACTATTTTTTTTTTTATTTCGAATATTAAAAGTAATAGGCTGCACGCATCAACTGACCTAGCAAACTTTTTTGCTCCACTTAACATTTTACTGATTAACAAACGATTCAAGAAATCGGGGGTGTTTCGCATTTAAAAATAGTATATCCATGCTGCCAAGTGATATAGAGCTAGCTGATTTTCCTAAACTGAATAGGTACAGGTAAGACATAAGACATATAAACCTGTCCCAAGGAGACCACTTTAATGCACTTGGTCTATTGATCACCCTGAATGAAACCCTTAAAACAATTTAGAGCATGCCCGTACACTTACTTTGCAATAAGAGCTAAAGCGGAATCTAAAAAGAAATACGGGCTGTGTTTGGAGAGTTGAAAAATATAGATTTGTAATCTTAAATATCCACAAGCACTCTTTACCCAAAATATTGTAAAGAACCAACAATAATCTTCTTTAAAAAAATGAATTTTCTGGTGTTTGTTAAGTTTACAATATGCAATAAACAGCTGTACTATCAGATTGGAATATGACAAATGAATTCTTTAAATAAGTCCCATAATTCAACAGCCAAAACAATTGGGAATAATTCATGAGGGTAATATTGCCTTCTTTTTTTTTTTTTTTTTTTTTTTTTTTTTTTTTTTTTTGTTTTTTTTTTTTTGTTTTTGCAAGATCCATATAATTTTCTATATTCTTTTTTTTATTATTATTTTTTTTTAACAAACAATAACCATTACAGAAGAATCAGCTGTGGAGATGCATGTGTTTTGATGTAACCTTTATACATGGTATATGTTCAAATAACCACCGTATTAAGATACAAACTGTTTGTTTAAATTTCTTTGCAAATGTAGCTTTATTTTTCTCCAATTTCTCAGGTAGCAACATATTGGATTTTCCATTACCACTTGTCAAATTCAATTTAAGAAATACTAGCTTTGTAGATGCCCACGAAGTCTTTTTATCCAACACAAGTAATTCAGAGAAAATGTCCATTGACTTTACCAATCCATTATAAGACCAAAGAAAGATCTTCAAAAGTTAGCAAAAGAACTGGACAACCCAAGTGAAAACCTTATCATATAATACGAGACTTTCCCAGTGAAAGCCCAGTAGTTCATGATCCTCTTTGTGACTGGGTATACACACCAAGCTGAGATACTCAGATGGTATAAAAGATCTTGCACCCTGATGTTGTAAATCAAATCCATGCTTAATTCTGAAACCGAATGTCATTAATAATGACATAATTGCTTAGGAATAAATATTTAAGGACATTTGGGATAATAGGGGTTAAAAAAAAAACAAAACAAAACATAACTACATTACTTAAGGAATAATGTCAATTATCTGGGCTTTGCAAATTGTTCCCACACTCTAAACAAATGCATTGGAATTTGCAGTTTTCAAGCTTGCATAGCCCTTCCCTATTATATGGCTAGCAAATTTCTATGGAGTTTTGCTTCTCTCTTTTTTTTTTTTTTGAAAGCCTTAGTCTAAACCTTGATCAGAAGGGGGAGATGGAAAGACCTGTAGTTTCCTCTCTATATCCCTGTGTTTAAATGCCTGAAGCACAAATTACACACTAACCATTTCCGAAGACATACCCTTAAACTTGTCTATATATCCTAATTTGTTTATCAACAGTTTGTCAAGGTTTACTTCTAGATGATGCCAAATCATGACTTGTCTCTGCATGATTTACACAAAACTGTGTTTCATTTGGGAATTTTCTAGTATAGACAGAAATCAAATGCATAGATTGCTGTTTTCCACTGAAATATAGTATTGATTGTTTGATCTGTATTTCTGGGTGCTACTGAAATGTTAGAGTTAAAATCAATGTGTACCCATTATTTTGGTGGTAGGCACAAGACTGACAAAAGGTGGTGCTCCAAGGTCAATATATTGCTCTTCCTAAGTCTTTTGTTAAAGCATTTATGGAATCAGTGCTAAAATAAAAATTGATCCCTGAAGAAGAAATATTAAATGGTACCAGTTTTAGTCCCAGGTTTTTGTTTGTTTGTTTGTTTGTTTTTTGTTTTTTTTTTTTGTTGTTGTTTTTTTTTTTAATAAACCGTGCCAATTTCTTTGTGTTAAATCATAAACAAGTCCACCGTAATGAAATTTACAATTGAAAATGCAATGTTGGTTAATGATTAGAAGCTTTAACCAAAATATATGCTACAAGCTCTCAATTCATTCAATATAGTTATTATCATTGTGTGTATATATATATATATATAGGTCTGCAAATTATTGTACTCGTACACAAGCAATATATCTGCCTAACTTGACAGGGCTAAGCTAGCTATGTATATCAAACCATACAGGATATGTCAAATGAATTGCCTAAACATACATGACAAAACTAGGCTATCCCAACCTATAAGATGTAGTTATAAGCATATCCAACCATAAGGGATATGTCAAACAAATTGTCTAACTACCACAAGACAAACCTGGTTATCCAAATAAGGCAAACATACACCTGAGGATATGTAGAACATAAGCATGTCCAACCAAGCAGGACATGTCAAGCAGAGTGTCAAACCATACAGGACAAATCTGGTTATCTTACAATACACGATAAAGATATTTGTAAGCATATTTATAATCATACTACATATGTCAAATAAAGTGTTCAACCATACTGAACAACTTCTTTATGCAACCATTCATGATCAATAAATATTAAATAAATATTAACATAACCAACCCTACAGGATATGTCAAATAATTGTCCAACCATACAGGATTAATCCTTGATATATAATTATATATACATACATTCTCTATACAAGCATATCCAAACATACAGGATATGTCAAATAAATTATCCAACCATACAGGATAAACTCAGTTACCAAAGCATAAAGGATATAAAAATTCTGTATCTAAACCTATTCATCTATATAGGTTATGCCAAATAAATTTTCCAACCATGTAAAACAAAACTTGGTTACCCAATCACACGATTAACATATAAATACCCTTATATGAGCATATTCAACCATATAGGATATCTCAAATTAACTGTCCAACTATACAGGACAAACAGGTTACCAAACTGTACCAGATATGTATATGTATATATATTTACCATATACAAGCATGTCCAACTATATAGGATATGGCAAATAATTGTCCAACCATATAGGACAAATTGGTAACCAAACCATACAGGATATATATTGAAGTACAAGCATATCCAACCATATAGGATAGCTAAAAATAATTGTCCAACCATATAGGACATCTTGGTTACCAAACCATACAGGATATATATATACTGTATACACGCATATCCAACCATACAGGATATGTCAAATTAATTACAACCATACAGGATATAAATATACTGCGTCCAACCATATAGGACAATATGGTAACCAAACCATTCAATATATATACACTGTATACAAGCATATCCAACCATATAGGATAGCTAAAATTAATTGTCCAACCATATAGGACAAGTTGGTTACCAAACCATACAGGATATATATTGCTGTACAAGCATATCCAACCATATAGGATAGCTAAAAATAATGTGTCCAACCATATAGGACATCTTGGTTACCAAACCATACAGGATATATATATACTGTATACATGCATATCCAACAATACAGGATATGTTAAATTAATTACAACCATACAGGATATAAATATACTGCATCCAACCATATAGGACAATATGGTAACCAAGCCATTCAATATATATACACTGTATACAAGCATATCCAACCATATAGGATAGCTAAAATTAATTGTCCAACCATATAGGACAAATTTGTTACAAAACCATACAGAAATATTTATACATATACATACCGTGCACAAGCATATCCAACCATATAGGATATATATAGCAAAAATTGTTCAACTATATATGGACTACCTTGGTAACCAAACCATACAGGATATATATACACTGTATACAAGCATATAAAACCATAGAGGATTTCTAGAATTAATTAACCACCCTTTTTTTTATTATTATTATTATTATTATGAGCGTGATGTGGCTAATAAATCACTATTGGCATTTCCAAGTTCCAAAAAAAACCCAAGCAAAGCATAAATATACAATATGAATACCTTAATATGCTTTATCTGTGTAATTATGCAACCAACCCAAAGGCAAATAATGAAATCAAAATAAGCGACTGACTGTAATAGCTACATGATGAACAACAAAGGCAATTTACTCTAGCTACATGCATTTGCAGTGCTAAATTCTTATCGTATACTGACAATCCACAGGCCTTAGTTCTTTAATGAAACGTAAAACATTATATGCACTTGTAACCTACCCAAACTTGACCATATTACACTAAATTGTTATAAATATAAGTATTGAAGTTATACAATTTGCCTACAAGCTTTAAAGTGCTGAAACAACTGACATCCTGTTACTATTCTAATAGTTTGTGTAACCATGTGCTCATTTTTGGTGCACACCATTTTAACAGTTTACTTTATTCTCATTTTCTGATGACCAAAGTCTTTAGTAATGAAAGAAAAAAAAATCTTACATCCTAACCATGATAACCAAATTCTCTGCCTGATGTAGCGTTAAAAAGCCTGTTAATACCAACAACACCTTAACATTGCAGGATTCATGTTCTATTAAGAACCTGTCAGGTTTACTTGGTGGTTTACTATGAAGAATTTGGTATGTTGACATTACACTGTGCACCAAATGACCCCGAATTTTTCTCAGCGAGTAAAACATTCTCAACCCAGTCGTATAACTTAATATCTAGACTACACAAATCATTAGAACCTTATTGTATATACATACTAAATCGGGTTTAATTTTATCAACTTCTGCGAGCCTACTATATCAATGTAATGCAACCCGAATATCCTCTATACAGAACCTTCTCGCTGAGATATTCAGATAGAAATAGATATTTCACTGTTCTACACAAATCTGCAAACGAACAATAAATCAATATCTTTGAATCAAAACCCTACTCTGCATGAGTGACACAATATAAATACTCACACCTAAGTAAAATTTGTAAACCACATTTTGGAGCCGAAATGTTATTCTGATAAGGATAAGGCTAATAGCCGTTACTAGAGGACGCATAAGTATAAAACCCGGAAAACCCTTCGGGACCCATGATTTCAAACAAATTGGTAATTAATAAAAATATGCAATTTATTACGTATTTAGATCACATAAATTCCTTTATATACATAAATACACTTTTGTTTTCAGATGATGCTCTCTATCTGTTAAACAATGATATATTTATAATCTGTAAAGTTTTAACTTTATGGCTGACTTTGTTTTGGACCTATTGTAAACATAATGGTCAAGAAAACGTATAACTTATCAACACTACACCTTTTTATAATTTTAGCAAATATTAAAAATGTAAGCCATGAGTATTTTAAACGTTAACACGTGCATTTAGCATATTTTATGTTTATTAAAAGCTTTCAATGCTCATCTTCGCTAGCCAAAGGTTTTCGGTCCGCAACGCTCCCCACAAACCCTTGGCCGATATGCATTGTAAAACGCCGGTCAATTTGTCATTGGAGAGAGTGGACCAATGAAAAAACTGTTTTCAATTTACGGCCATGAACTTTTGAGAAGTTTTTGAGGAAATTCTAACGCATCGTGTAAACCCGTTTTCGTTCCTATGAACACGCCACGTCTGTCCGTTGAAACATATATCGCTTAATGTTGGAAAGCATTTAAGTTTTGTATTCCAAATGTTGTTTCAATGGAGGTCGCCATATTGTGTATGATTTTTTATCGAAACAAACATAAAAGCTATCATTTCATTGGCTGTTAGCTGTTTGCTTCAACCAGAATTATTGTTCTTTCTAAAGAATTTACAGATGGCGCTATGTGTGACCGGCGTTTTACAGTGCATATCGACCAAGGGCTAATGGGGAGCGATGCAGACCGAAACCCTTGGCTAGTGAGCGTTGCGGACCGAAAACCCTTGGCTAGCGAAGATGTCAATGCTTTACTAAAATTGTACATCAGAAAGAAGAAATACTAGATATAGTTTAATTACTAGTCAGTTATCTGCAAACTTGTAAAAGACGAGTTTATTTTTCTGTTTCCCTTAATTACACCATATATTGAAAGTAAAATTTCTTATCAATACTAATCCATGAAAACGCTTACCCTCAAACGATAAACATAAAAAATCAAGATTTATAAGATTATATGAGACATGCATTACATCCAATTTTTCTGCACGTTTCAAGATGTGCACCACTGTACATGTGTAATTTTAAATGCCGATAATTAATTCATCCTTCCAAACACAAAGCAATTGCAACATGATAATCGATAAAATTATGTAATTTTGTGACATTTTTCGTTGAGGTATTGCGTGGTTAGGATCTGTGTGTTCTTAGTTTCCCAAAGAAACCCGTGGTAGCTGAAAAGGCAGGATCCATTAATGTTTTGCGTCTCTCTATTCGAGTTCTTGTTTGTTAATACTTCTCCTTATGAACTTCAAGTGATATTGACTTAGTCAGAGGTTTCAGTTTCGGTCACGTAATCAATGCATCTAAAAACTGATTTTATGGGAAAATAAAGTAATTTATGACAACAAGATTAGATATAGGTATTTTATTATGTATTTGTCATATAGATATTCAACTCAAGCATCTAGAGTTTACGGGCAATTTATTACCGGAAATAAAACATGACTTAGTGCGAGTAAATTTTAGCTGTCAGCTGCTTTTAATTCTATACACCTCAGAATGCGCACTTTTAATATGTCTTTGTACATATGTCGATCCGTCGCCCTGGGTTTTCCACGGGTCTGAATCATTTGCGACATTCCTTGATTTGGCTGCTCGCTGCAAGGACGATTAAAACCCACCTTTGCGAATCTATGTCATTTATTCAATCA
This sequence comes from Saccostrea cuccullata, assembly GCF_032062105.1. Lineage (NCBI taxonomy): Eukaryota > Metazoa > Mollusca > Bivalvia > Ostreida > Ostreidae > Saccostrea > Saccostrea cuccullata. The sequence continues at coordinate 58,961 of NW_026937372.1, read as the reverse complement.
TATTATATGGTGCATTTTTCTAAATTAATATAATATATTATAATATTCAATATTATGAGAAATAAACTTTTTGTGAATAAATGACCTTTTCACACAATATGGGTATTGTGTCTATTTTACGCAAAACAAGCTCAGACTCTGGCTGTTTATAATTCATTGGTGCATTATTTGGCATAAATGCATGTTTAGAAGACGAATGGTAAATATAGGTGCATGCATTATTTATTATTGAATTGAAATTAAGTTCAAACAACATGAACATACATATCATATTCTTGTTATGTTACTTATATATAGATATTTGGACAAAAATTTTGTTAAATAATAATTTAAAAAATCTTAATTTTCAGCTTTGATGATAATTATCGATTTTGGTTATGAAAAATAAATCTTGAAGATTGTTAACAGAGAATTTTTCATTTTTAATTCTGTACAAAAAAGCATAATTAATTTCTTTAAATCCTATTAAAGCCAGATACTATAACAGTAGGAAATTCAGAATGTTGAACTTGGTACGAATAATGAATTTTGTGTTTATTCAATATTTAAGGAATGACTCTAGTTCTTGGCCAAATTATTCGATTATAACCTGGTTTGGGTCAATTTACGCTTTTTTTATAATCCGCTTCGCGGATTATAAAGCGAAAAATGACCCAAACCAGGTTATAATCGAATAATTTGGCCAAGAATTAGAGTCATTCCTTATAATTTAATTTTAAAATAGTTAAACAACTGTGGGTGTAAAATTGTGCTGCTTTTTATGAGTTCAAATTTGCCACTCAATAATACATCCCTAGTAACGGAAGTGATATGAAACAAGGGGAGGTAATAACTGATACACAGATCTAGCAGCCATGATGTTTGTTTACATGAGGTAAGATCGAGCTACTGTTTGAAGTTAAAGGTACATTTATTAAATCTGGAATTTTCCATGAATCCCAAGGACTGGAAATGAGGGATTGCATGGATACAGATGATTCAGCTGGTTGTCAAGGGAGTGTGTCCCCATACCAAATCAGGTTATTGAGAAATAATTTGCGTTCCTTTTTGGAAATCAACCAGTGAGAGACTAGAATACAAACAAAATTAAATTATTAACCTTTAGCCTTGTGTAAGTTAGAGATTTAAAAAAAAAAAAACCACTAATCAAAGTATAATTGAATAATGATCTATTATTTGCCTGACATACTTGACATACTTTGGTTTTCTGAAAATATTTTCAATAGTCTTTAAGTTGGAATAATATTTTTCTAGAAGAGAGACATTTTTTTTATTTTCACTTTTGTGGAGATACGGTAAATTGAATATATAACAAGAGGCCAAGAGGCAACATTGCTCACCCGAGCAAATCGGCTTGAAATAAGTACAAATAAGATCAGAATTCAAAAGTTAATGGGGGGCTTGAATTTTAATACTACGTACTTGAGAATGCCTCCATAAGAATACAAAATATAACTTTGCTGTTTTTTTTTGAGAAAAAAAAATAAAGCTTTTTTTTTTTTCCCTACATTTTGTTTGTATTTATTACTTGTAATAATTCAAATTTGATTTTGCGTTGTTTCCCTCTCTACCTCAAAGGGTCATGATTTAAACTTATTAAAATCTTCAATGCATGAGGATGCTAACATGTTAATATGACTAAATATAGCTTTCCTGTTCTTGGGATTGTTCCCCTTTATTTTTTATATAAAACTTTAATCCACCATTGAGAACTCACCCTATACTTGGTTGTTCTGATTTGAACAAATTTAATTCTTCACTACAGAAGGGTGCTTCTGTATAAATATCATTAATCATGGCTTTGCAGTACTTGAGAAGAAGATTTTTTATATATATATATTTTTAAAATATTTTTTTTTTGTAAAACTTATCTTCCTTTGTGACATCACCCTACCCCTGGAGGTTATAATTTGAACACACTAGAGTCTTCACCACCTGAGGATGCTTCCATAGAAATATTATTTATATAAATATTATTTATCATAGCTTTGCAGTACTTGAGAAGAATATTTTTTGAAAATTCCCTATATATTCCTATGTAAAACTTATCCTACTCCGGGGGTCATGATTTAAAGTAACTTGAAACTACACTTAGTCTACCTGAGGATGATTTCACATCAGTTTCATCTTTCCTGTTTCAATGGTTCTTGAGAGGAAGCTTTTCCCTGTATATTCCTTTGTAAAACTTTGATCAGCCATTGTGGCCCTACCCTACATGTACCCCCGGGGGTCATGATTTGAACAAACTTGAATCTACACTACCTGTTGATGATTTCACATGAGTTTCATATTTTCTGTCTCAATGGTTCTTGATAAAAAGATTTTAAAGGTGCATGGACACAGATTTGAAGTTAGTATTTTCTGTATAACATCACGACTTATAAAAGTTTAAAAACGTTTCACACAAAAATATATTAAAAATTTTATTTCATCCGCGGCTAGGATAAAGCTGCCCGTAAAATATCAAAATGTTCAAACTGTACCTAACTTCTCTGAACTATATAGATATGACTTCATAATAGAGTGTGATGTCAACTCACAGCATACTTGAGCTGACATGACGTGGAAAGTGTCATATTTTTTACATGGCATGTAGATTTATTTTGGGCGTTGTTGTTTAATTCAAGTGTTGGGATTGTTTTTAAGGTCCAGTGTGCTGTTATGATGATAAACTTTTGAAATTTAAATATGTCTATTCATTTTGCTTTTCCGATATGTACATATGCAAACAACAGCAAAAAAATTATATGTGAAACGCTCCCCTTACACGTCCGTAGACAGAGTTAGAATTTATGAATCGTGTTTATATTTGACTGGCACAAGTGATAAACAAGGATAAATTTAAGACATTCTGCGTGAATCTACAAGAGAAATATGTCCTCTAACCAAATTTTGCCGGGAGCTGTGTGTAGTTTTTCTATTTTTGTATAAATCGCGATAAAGAGTGAAAAATACCCCTTCTTATGTTGGTACGTTTAATTTCTCGTAAAATATTTTCTTAAGTAGGAAAAATTAAACCTGCCCCCAGCACTTTATAGGTACCAGAGATCGCAATAAATTGATCTGTGTAACAAACTTTGCACAATAATTTTGTTTTGCACCTGTGCCGAAGCGATTTTTGTACAACATTGAAGAACATCATAAATGTCCGTCACGTGATCAACACAGTCATGTGACATCACAAAAATGCTTTATTATAATACATGATTAAACTATTATCTCAAGTTGACTGCAATTTCAAACTAGTGCTAATTGTAACGGGGACCGTTACAGATGTTCCCCAAACGCTCCCCAACTCCCTTTTGGTGCAATATTCACTGTAAGCTTCATTAAATAAGACAACCTCTATGCATCTGAGATTTTAACAACATTAACAAAGAAGTGTACAAAAATCATTTAAACTTTAGCATTGCACGCGTGCACATGTGAATGCATTTGCGTCATGACCATATCATCTTGTCTACACAATCTATATTTTTAATATACTGAATATTAAAGTATTTAATCCAAAATTATAAAAAAAAAATTCGCTCATTCAAGTGTATGTTTGATTTTACTCATTTCACGTGCACGCACGTGCATACATGAGCATGGTGACCATACCTTCTTGTAGAAGTCCATTACATCTATCTATGTTCTAAATTCCACCCCGTTTGGGTGCAAACTAAGGGAGTTATAGCTGTTTAAAGTTTCAGCCAATCAGATTGCAGCACATGTACACGCATGTGTATGCATGTGCATGGTGACCATACCTGCTTGTAGAAGTCCATTATATCTATCTATGTTCCAAATCCCATCCTGTTTGGTTGAAAACCAAGGGAGTTATAGCTGTTTAAAGTTTCAGCCAATCAGATTGCACCGCTTTTGCATGCACGTGTTTTCATGATAATTGTTTTATTTCATGTTGTAGGATATCCTGATGCATGGCCATGTTCAAAATTTCAAAGGATTTCGTCAAAAAGCAAGAAAGATATTGAGACTTTAGTTGCAGCCAATCAGAGCGAAGTGCACGTGCATGCGCGTGAGATCTTGCTATTTTCACCATGTCGTCATGTCTATACTACTAATATATCCTCACATTATGAGTTTCAAAGCATTTCATTTAAAAATAGAACAGTTGTGGCTATATCTATTATATTGGTCATTTCACGTGTTGCACGTGCACGCTCTTGCAAGCACGTGCGCGCAAAATGACCTTGATTCCGCAAATCTACATAACATGTCTACTAACCCTAAAAAGGTTTTACCTTCATCGGACGAACAGTTTACAAGATCATTCCCGGACAAAAAAGTTCCAGGAAGAAGAAGAAGAAAAATAATAATAATAATAATAATAATAATAATAAGAAACAGAGTAAAAACAATATGTTCCCCAACTTCGTTTGGGGAACATAATAACTAGTGCTAATTGTAACGGGGACCGTTACAGATGTTCCCCAAACGCTCCCCATGTCCCTTATCGTGCCTTATTCCTCTAAGACCTTTTATAAATATGCTAAGTATCCCAAGATTTCATTTAAGAATATAAAAGTTACAATGATATCAACTATCAACGATATATTGTTTAACGTTTTGCATGCGCGCACACGTACATGTACATGCATATGCAAGATGATTATGGCATGTTGATTAAGCGATTAACATATCTTTCTATCCCGCGAATCAAAGAAAAAAATACATATATAAATTTACCATTTTTCAAGCATATGTCATATTTTTAATATATCGATTCACATTTTATTTCTCTACTTATTTTAACCTCGGGCTCAAAGTTGGTTTTATTCCGACGACAAGGCAGGGTTAAAGTTGACTAAGGGTATCACACCAATACCTAACCAATCAAAATGAACTTATTCAATAGTAGTTCCATACATGGAAAAGGGATTTTCCTTTCTGTTCAGAATTTTTTTTAATATTTCCTCTCAGGCCATTTTGACAACTCTGATACCTGTGCCTGGTAAATTTTATATACTTTGTAAATAAATATATAAAAGTTTTTTGACCGGAACTATTCATTTTTTCCAATGCATAGGGGGCTACTCTCTGGGTTTTACAAGAGATGTTTAAAAAGACATTCGTGTCAGCTAATGTGACCTATATTGTTTAACACCTTCTTATTAATATTTTTTTCATGAATGCAAATATCTGATTATTTTACGAAGGAACGTACATGTATATTGATTTTTTAATATACCGAAAATCGCTATTTCTGGGGATTGCGTAATTCTAAAAAAAATTCAAATAAATTTCAAAGTTAAATTAAACAAAGGATGCTTGGTATTAAAATATTATTTCAAATCAGTAGAATCGAATGCTATTAACGACATCTGAATAAATAGGCTATAAAAGGCTTATATGCCAACTTTGGTCATCTGCACTTTAATTTTAAACACGACAGGATTTGTAATTTTTTCTGTATAAATTAATAATTTCTATATACTTTGGAAACTCAAATGAAATATTTTAATACACTTTCCTCGAGCTCTTTTCTGCAGTTTTCCTGAAATTTTATGTGGGTCCGAGGTGTTATTTGAGTTTAACAGTGATTCTCTACGTTGCCATTAATTTGATTTGTTTGTGTGTTGGGGGGGGGGGGGCGATGGGGGGTTATTTTTATTCTTAACCTATTTAACGTTGGAGTTGAATCTTGTATCTTATTCCAAGAACATAAGATTGATTGTGACATTTGGATGAAAGGTCAAGGTCATTAAAAACCACCACCTCTTCAACTTCTAACCTGTCAACCGAAATAAACTCTGAAAGGTGTTTCTAGATACATGTACATGTACTTCATGTTTCTTTTTACCCTTGGGTCAAGGACAAAGGTTAAGGTCGATTTCAAGTTCATAGGTCAAGGTGATTTTGGTAAATAGTTAATATCAACATTTTATTCAGGTTACCAGTGACCTTGACCTAAGTTTCAAGGTCAAGGGTAAAAAGATCTGCATGCTTCAGTATGTTACATGTCTTGATATTTAGAAGTTCTTAATTCTGCATGAACATCAAACACTCAAGTATACTGTCTTTTAATACATTGTGTGCGGTCACATGTGCATGCACGTCCATGTATTTACTTTTGATAGTAGTGTAATGTAGGCAATCATTATATCTATTCATATTTGAAATTTCACCCTGTATTATTGAGAACCAAGAAAGTTGTAGGCATTTAAAGTTTTAGCCAATCAGATTGCAGCACACGTGCATGTGCGTGCGTTCATGATTATTCTTATATATCATGCTGTAGATCTTCATAATGTAAGACTATGTTAAAAATTTCAAAGGATTTTGTCAGAAAACAAAATAGATATTTAGACTTTAAGTTTCAGCCAATCGCAGCGAAGGGCACCTGCATGCGCGTGAGATCTTGCTATTTTGACCATGTCATCATGTCTATACTACTATTATATCCTTATATTATGAGTTTCAAAGCATTTCATCCAATATTTAAAAAGTTACGGCTAAATCTATTATATTGGTCATTTCACGTGTTACACGTGCGCGCACCTGCACGCACGTGCGCGCACCTGCACGCACGTGCGCGCAAAATGACCTTCGTTCCGCACATCTACATAACATACCTAGTGACCCTAAAAAGGTTTCACCTAGATCGGATGAGTAGTTTACGAGAACACTCGCGGACAAAAAAGTACCGGAGAACAAAGAAAAAATTCAGAAAAAGTAAAAACAATATGTTCCCAAACTTCGTTTGGGGAACATAACAAGGATTACATATTGAAATTAAAATCTAGCTCTAAGTAAAATGTACATTTTTAAGTCATTTTAAGGCGTCCAATCCATAATAGCCTCAGATTCAATGAATTTAAATGCATAACATAAATATATTGGCTGAATATTCAGTATATGTAGACTAGTCTTAATGTTTCAGTCTCAATATGGAAAAGCGGAATATGTCCTCATTTCTGACCTATACCCGTCCTTGAAGAGTTATTATCCTTTGCTTTTAATCAATATAATTCTTTTTTTTAAATCTATCTGGTGAAAAATTATTTTTAATCGTTTTTTTCTCTTTTTAATAATAATATGCATCTTTCCACCAAAATATTTTTTATATTCATAGTATTTAAATTTTTATTTTAAGAAATTGCCTTTTCCCATACACTTCAGTGCATTCTTAATTAATTAATTAATTAATCAATTACTGCTCAGGTAATTATATTTTTGAAAATTTCTCCTGGTAAATCTACTATAAACTGTTTTGAATCAGTTCCAGAGTATTTGATATAAGATGGACATTAAAGGTTAGAAAATTAGGTCCTTTTATGGATCGGATACCTTAAGCCGTTGGACAGCCTTGTCATAACTGCATCATAAAGTTATTGAAACTTCAAAGTTTTGGATGGGTTTGATTGACACATCCCAGGACTCTCACAAATAGCTCTGCTATTGTTGATGTTTACGATTCACGGGTGCCTTCAATCGTTAAAATCTGCTCACCAGAACTGTACGGACTGACAATATACTGTATGTATGGTTTGCTTTCGAGCATTTCTAATCTGAATTTTCTGGATTATAGTTTTAATATTTTCCATTTATACACAACAAGATTGCTACTTTTCCCTAGTATGAAAAATAAAATCAAAATTTGTGAAAGTGCAGCATGTGTCAATCCAACCCGTCTAAAAATTTAAATGTTTAAAAACTTTTAGATGAAATAAGATTTTTATTACATTTTTTGTGTGAAATGCTATTAAAATATATATAAGTTGTAATATTACAGAGAAAATATCTTCACCTTTAAGATATTTTTTCCTATATATCCCATGAACTTTTCCTTAATTCATAATTATTTCCCCTTTGAAGAGGGCGTGACCCTTCATGTGAACAATCCTGACTTCCATTTACCTAAAAATACTTTGTAGCAAGTTTGGTTGAAATTAGCTCAATGGTTCTTAAGAAGAAGATGAAAATGTGAAACATTTACAAGAAGAACGACAACAACGCCAACGACGACAGACAAGTGAAAAATTTTGATAAAAAAAGCTCACTGTGCAAAATCTTATGTGTGAAAAGAAGAAAACACTCGCTGTGACCTTCAACTCGACTTTTAGATATATCGACGACGTATTGCCAATTAACAATGGTCATTTCCATTCCTACGTCGATACGACATATCCTGGTGAGCTTGAGATAAAAGATACCAGAGAGTCTGACACATCTGTTTCGGACTTGGATATTTATCATTGAGTCAAATGCTTTTCATACGAATTGTTAGTCTATTATTTATACACTGAATTGACTACGGATTTTCCCGCTATTTCCTGATCATGACAAGGAGAACATGGCGGATGTGACCGGTAAGCAAGGGATGTTCACTCCTCCATGGCACCTGATCAAACCTTTGATGTTTCGGAGGTCCGTGTTTGCTCTGCTCCTATTTTGTATTGTTTTACGGACCTTGAAATTGAATACTGTTCATTATCTCTATATTCTTCCTTGAGCCTTCGGCTCAAGTGAGCTAAAAGTCATAGTAAAGGATTGAATTTTCTACCCTTCCATGTCAATTGATGGCATCGTAATATTAGTAGCCTTCTTTGAAATAAAAGACTCTGCATCTACCTCATATATGATATTCCACTAGAAAAAGATGTCAATTGTAATCCACTAAAAAGCTTCAACTTTTCACACACAGCTGTACACAGCTGTACACAATAGTTTTTTGTTTTTGTTTTTTGTTTTTGTTTTTGTTTTTTGTTTTTGTTTGTTTTTTGCACAAGGAAATTTCTTTGGTTGATAGCAAACTACACATTAAAAATGTCATGAAATCTGTAATAAATTTCGACGGATACCTTCAAATATTTTACAAAAGGAGAAATAAATGTGGAAAATCTTTTCTAAAAACATGTAAGATATACACTATTTTAAAGGAATATGTAAGAATAAATTATATTAAAATCGTTAACAAATCGCCTATATTTCTGATAGACAAATGTAATCTGGTTATAATTTTTAACCTTTCAAATAAATTTATGATTGTTTGAATTTCAATGCTAGAAAAATTGCAACATATGAATGCAAAAAGGTAAATTTCTATATTGTGATTACTAAATCAGAAAATGTTTTGTATCATAAATTTGTTTTGGTCTACTCACCATAAAATTATTCTGGTTAATGTTTTGAATCATCCAAGAAAATACACGTAGATAGACACAAAAATCAAAAAGCGCTTTTGGTCTCGTAAATGAAAGTCATTTTTAAAAAACGTACCACAGAAAGACACTTCTGTCTCATTTATTATGTTATATATATGTTATATATATGTTTACAGATATTTCGAAAATATTTTTCTCAAATATAAAAGAAAAGGCATTGGCTCTTTTGATTGTAATTTTTAACTGAAAGAGACAAAAAATTCTTATTCTTTGCTAAAAATAAAGTTAAACATGTTTGAGATATATGTATTTAAGAATATTTCTTAATGTCATCATTAAATGTCAATGAATAGAGATATTTAAACATCTTGTTTTGACTAAAATACATACGTGTTATGATTACTGATACACTTATTATTTATTGTACAATGACATTAGGTATATGGGTTTAATTAGACCTGACGATGATTATCGTTGCGATAATTGCATTGTGTGACCTGATTCCATTGTCTGATCCAATGTTATTTACTTCAAAGTTTTGACCAAACAGCTCCAATCAATTATCAAGAATCTTGTTTTATAGCATACGCAATAACCTAGTTTAAATTGCAACGAATGCATTTTGAATTATTGCTGATACATAATGTGTTATTTATGGATTGCTTTACATGGCTATATTTTGAGAATAAACTAATGCATTTTAGGTTTCAGCAGTTAGATAATTGGTTCGCATAAAACGAGCACCTTTAATGTTTAAAAAAAAACACAACAGATTTTGAGGTAGGATTTTGTTAAAATAATGGAGTAATTGCTTTCCCACTTTGTCCAAATCTTATTTAAATACATTTGAAAGATTCCAATTTCCGATGTTCACGCAAAAACCCGATGGTCTGCGCTAAACCCTGATATTTCAGGGTCAGTACTGACGCCCAGTTCTCAACCTCGGACCAAAGTCCAATTGCTTGCTTTTCTATTTGACTCACTGCACGTCAGTTGGGTTTTCTAACTTGCCAAAGTACGATATGGAGATACATTCAAGGTTTATGGCGACATACAAATCCTACGCCAATTTCTGATGATGTTGTTAGACCTCACATACAATTTGACCAACTTGCACCCAACCGAATCCTCGCACACAACTCGACTGATAATTAGGGTCAATTCTTGCGTTTATTGAACCGGTTATGGTATACATGTAGTTTTGCATCCAGCCAAAAGATTTATGTTTAGATTTTATTTTTCGTACATCATAAAACAAATACTGTTCAATATTATAAGTAGTAACTAGTGGGGACATCAACACCTCCGAATGACATTAGATCACACTGCAGGAAGACGTTAAAGTCTCATTGTTGGTGAATCGACATGAAATTCAATAATGAATAATGAAAATTACTTTAAAATCAAATATTTTCGTGGCTTGACGAAAGTAAATTGGTTTATGGGATTTGATTTCGTGGTTGAAGAACTGTTCAGTAGTACTTCATATGTAAAATTGTATTTCGTGGCTTTCTTTATACTTTAAAAACCATGAAAATCCCCCACCACGAAAATAAGTGATAATACAGTAAGTGTCCGGTTGAACATGGTATTCTGTATGTTAAATGAAAATTTAAAGAAACTATCCTGAGACACGGTGATACTCTGATCATATGGATGTTACAAAGGGAAGACTTAAACTTGCAACAGTGCATCGTAAAATGTATTGAAATTTGTTCAAAGGATTATCCACAAAATGATATACAGCATTATCGTCATGGTAATTTGTTGCACATTATATTTCACATTTTCTTTTAACAAGACGGCCTCTTTGCCTAGTTGGTGCAGTGGTCATAGTGTTAACTCTAGAATGGTTAATTAAAGTGTTAGTCTTCATGTTCCAGGTTCGAATCCCACTGTAGGGAAAATGCCTTTGAATAAGAATGTATAAATCGACGTCTCTTGTCACAGATCCGCCATTGCTCAATATATAGCCTGAGTGCTGAAAATAAATAATGTAGTTATTAAATTTGCAGCCTTCCTCAAGAGAATGTTTTGGCATCAATCTGAAGAAAATCTTCTCATAACAAATGTTAAAATATTAATAAAACAAAACAAAACACACACACACACACACACACACACACACACACACACACACACTCACACACACACACACACACACACACACACACAAAGCAAGAACGCATCATAACAAAGAAACAGTGAAATATAAAACACTGCATTCTTAGCACTCTATTTCTTAATAATTTTAATATTTTATTTGATATCAAGTGTCGGTTAACTTTCAGAGATCAGTTTCAACTCATAATTAATATCAACTAGCTAAAACACGGAAATTTAAATCATGTGACCAGAATAAATTTTGAAATAGAGAGAATACCAGGAAGTAATATGTGAATGCACAGCGTTGTAGAGCCAGGTTAGACTTATAAGAGAGATAAGATTCTACTACGCAGTTACCATTTCTGCTTAAAGTGAAGGCCCGAAGCATTGCCTCAAAGGAGAATTAAATCATTTTTAAGGGGGTATGTTAGTTTTAAAAAAAAATGTCTGCAAATTTGAAAAAATAGAACTATATTCACTTAAAAAAAAGAATCATTTTGTTTTAGAAAAAAATTTAAAATTAATGTAAAAATACCTTTATGATGCACCAATTTATTAAATTGTGCATTTCATTCAAAAACGAATTTATTTCATCCTATTACAGTGATAACTTCTCGAGGATATCTCAGTAGAATTTAAATTATATTAGTATTTATTTTCAAAACTTTTATCTATTTAACAAAAAAAAGTGTCTTCTGTTGAGTAACTTCTCATTTCTTTTTTTTTTCCTTTTTTTTTTTTTTTGCAAGGTGTAACGTCTTAAGTGTATGATTTTTTTTTTGAATTCTATGTTCGTTTTTTTTTCACTATTATATAAAAATTAAGGTCTTCTGTATTTATCGAAAGTTCTTTTTAATTTGGTTTTAAAGACCTTTTTAAAAATGGTTCTGCTGATATTTTTTGTACCCGTTTTCTTAAAGCTACTTCTCCGAAACCGAAATCATACATATAGATATAGCAGTATGTCATTTCTTCTACGAATATTTCATCGGAAGTCTTATTCTATTGAAATGTGAAATAACGTATCCATTTTTAAAGGTAATCAATCCCTTGATATTTATTTGTTGTTAACGTTGAATTGAAAGAAGTCACTGTTGCAATACAAAATATACAATGAATCGTAGTGTCATTGAATTGCAATTTCTAGAGTCTTTAGCAAATAAGCTTGAATCTAAGGTCAAGGTCAAATTTTAAAGACATTCAAAATAAGAAGAATCCCTTTTTAAATATATTTTTAAAAATATATTTGAAAGAGGTTGGATCAATATGTATATATGTATTATGAAAAATTGCTTGAGAGCTTCTCTCTAAAAGTTTTATCATAACTAGTTTTGACTCCGTACTTAATTTCCTGCTTTCATTTACATCTTCTTTGTCTTCAATTGCATGTTTTGGATTTAATTTATGCATGTATCATTTGCATTAATTCATCCAAAACAAATGCTTATTTGAAATTACTTATTACAATGCATTTCAGACTATTCAGTCAATCCAAACGAAATCTTTAAATTCCCATGCTTCCCACTACTACAGTTCTAGTGTACTTCGTAGACTTTAAATTGATTACAGTAATTCATTCAAAACAACTCAAACAAGAAGTTTATCTGATCAGAAAATCGATCTTTATTTATATGCACCTATTGATATGTTACCCAAAGCTAATTCTACTACGCAGTATATTTTGTAATAAACAAAAAGTACGATCATCGATCCCGATGTCAATTCGTAAAGAATAGTGCTTCATTTATTTTCTTACACCTTCTCATATAGTCTAGAATAATATAATAAACAATTATCCACAATTGCTGAAAGGCTTCTAATTGTTCTCTGAACAATTCTTTTTCGAGTCTTTTTGGTTTCCTCAAAAAAATAATGCAGGTTTCCTGAAAAATAATGAAGGTTGAGAAAAAAAGAGAATAAAACTTTTTCCGAATAGTCGAAATTTGACCTCAAAGTTACACTTGGTTACTCTCAATCCAACCACAAATGAATCGATCTACCATTTAGGCCTTTTCTGCTTTCCGACACGAATGAAGAAAATGACATTCAATATTATTTTGTCTAAATTTGAAAAAAGTCTGTGTTTATCAGCTATGCATGAACTGCAAACAATTTATTCATTGATCAGATCTTAAAATACTTTTGTCTTTCTAATTATTCTTTTTTACTTTCATTTTGTTTTTAAATGCGTTCTTGTAATCTACTAGGTCGATATTGAGGACGTTAATTTGTTGTAAATGATACAAAAGTCTCTATTCAAACCATAACATTTTCTAACACAAAAGCATAATCTATATTTAATTAACCAGAAAATGTTTCTGAAGACTGAGTTTTTCCTCAGTAGTATTATTTTAAATCATACTGCATGGTAAAAATTATCAAGAACAGCAATTTTGCGCATCCGTTTTGCTCTTAAATAGAATCATTATTTTTTTTTCTATTTTATTCGAAAGAAAGCTTTGAAATATATTTTACTGAAACAACAAGGTTAAATTTAACATTGATTTATTTGCATATTATCCGGCCAGGGAAAAATTCCATGTGACCGAGAAAAAACATGTCTGTACAAATCTGGAAATTTAAAAGTAATATTTATTTAGACCAAGTTGTCAAGGAACCCTTTCAACATTTTTCTAGAAGGACAAGATATTTTTATGCATTTACTTTCGCTCCTTTACTTTAATCTTTAATCAATTGCGGTGTTATGTTGACATTTATTCATTATCTTATACGCAAACGATTAAAAAAAATCCTGATGAAAACTTTCCCTCAAAGAAATCAATGACAAAAACATTCAAAGTTACAATGAGAACTCATATATAAACTGTTTCTCTCACTGTAAATAGGATATTTTCCATAAAATCCGTAAAATTCTATAAAGTAGAAAACGAATTCTTCAGAGAGTAATTAGAGGCTACTCAACCTTTTTGTTGTTTTCAAATTATATAATTATAAAAAAAAGACCGTGAGAAAATAAATGAAACACAATCACAAGGATTAGGTCCGGGATCGATCATATTCTTGTCTGTTAAATACAATGAAGTTGTGGAAGAAAAAAAAGCTTTAACATATATACATTGGTGGTGCCTAATAAATGATCAGTTTTTTATATAAACTTTTCTATGGGTTGCTTACGACTTACTCGTAAATAATAAATAATTAGACCCATAAATTCATATTCATTACAGAATTTAAAAAAAAAAGCATTTGCCTTTATTTTCAACATTTTTTAAGCTAAAAAAGAAAAAAAAAATTCATTAAGGCACGAAAATTTTTTTCCATGATAATGTTTGATTTTACAGTTTTCAAAGACTATTCCGTATGCTGAGTGTTGGAGATTTATCCTGTAACTATTATAGTCATTTAATTTACTGGTTAAGGAACTGAAATTGAATTTATTTGCTTGAATATCGATTAAATATTTTTAAAAGCACTGATGTATTAAGATACTGAAGGACCAAAAAAAAAAACCTAAATATTTGTCACCTAAAAAGCGCGCTTTGTCTGAAATAAAAATACATAAATCTTTAGTGTTCAATAGGATTAATTGATCGATTTAACACTGAGACGACGAAGTTTCGATTCAATAGATTTGCATTGCATAATATGAGACAAGAAAAAAGTCGGTGCAGATATTGAAACTTAAAAGCTAAATCAATGTACACAAAGAAGTCATGGAACATTATGCAAGATTTACAGAAGAGATAAAAAATTATTACGTAGTTATATGCACGATCTTTCCTTCGAGTGTAAACTTGATATATTTTTAAAAGTACATTAAGTAGTTTTAAGATTATTTGTTGATATTCGTTCATTGCAATAAGAGTAATTGGGAAATCTGTGATCAAAATTAAAAAAAAATGTGTGTTGAATATTTTTTTTTAACTGTGAACATCTACAATTTACCAATTCAGGTACTAGTATATCGACGAAAAGGCAATCCAAACCGTGTTAGCACACTTTTATAACAATAGTTTTGTTAATTTTAAATGGCTTTAATTGAAATCGAAAATTTATTTCAAATAAGGCTGACTATCCATTCGGTTAACGTTAAGACGTTCTGAACGATTGACCGTTTCAAAAAATGTTGGTCATACAAAAAGCGAATTAAAAAAATCCACGTTTAACTTGTCTGAGGTCTCAGATAGATGCCTTATATAAAAACTTCAGAAGAGATGTCATTCATTATTGATACAATATTTAAATCTAATCTTGAACTATCGCTTAGTTCATAATGGCTGTTTTATATATGATATCAAAACATTCTACAGGTAATTGCAAAGGATAAAAGAGGCAAGGTACACATTATGTCATCAGCGGATGTTAAGCAATCGATTAATTTAGCACAGTACAGACTGAATAACGCCGTTTAAACAACAATTATCTTTCCAAAAACAGACCAGTGACCCCCCCCCCCAAATAATTTCGGAGAGCCTTAGTCATCTCAAAATCTGCTTAAACTGTTGAGTGAGATGCGAAAATTTTAGATTTACTTTTCTCTTTTAATGTTTTTTTTATTTTCAGAGACTTCTGTGAATTATCAATTTTAGTGGGTGTACTTCACAACACAAAATATAACCTTAAATATGATTAATTATACTTATAATGATAGATGTCTATTACGCTACTGAAGTATTCTATTCCAATGGTAGCGTCAAATGTTTGTGCTTTTTTTCCCTCTTAACATGGATTTTGAGGGAATATTATAATGCATATTATGTTTGCATTTGTTTGAGGGTGACCTGTGCGAAGGGGAAGTGACACATACGTAATTTTGTATCGAGATCGATGTTGAATACTGCCTTGATTCATGAATATGCTCTTTCCGAAGAGATATTCTGCTTTAAAATACATGTACTTTTGTTATATTTTGCAATAAGGTATATAAAAAATTCCGACTTATTTAAAAAATCCAAATTTATTTTACACGTTTTCAAAATAGGTGTATATATGAACGCATATATCTTTTATACATTGTTTGAATATATAGAATTATTGTTCGTCAAAGTTGTATTAACTTTTAAATTTTATGTTGAAGAAAATTATTTGGTTTCAAAAGTTTTGCAAAAGATTCAAGTACTTTTTGATGATCAAAATGCCACGTCAAGTAAAATAGGATGTAGTCTTTAATCACAAATTTCTTTTACTCATTATCACCCAGCTGGAAGACAGATAGCAGCCCCTTCTGTCAATCAGCATACTCGGCACGTCATAATAATTTGCCTCTATCTCGAAAAATGGCCGGAAAACCTTATACATATTATCATTTGATGCACTCATTTACTTGTATTTTTTTCAAACCAGTTTGTGCATGCACTTTCTCGGAAACGTTTTGATTGATAGCCATGAACACTTTTACGAAAGTACAGGGGTTTCAATGACGTGTTCACGTTTATGCAAAGAATAAATTACGCAGTTCTATCAGTGAAGAAAATGATGCCATGGGCTCATGTATAATTTACCTGAGAGATAAGATATAAGCAATCTGCTTCGTGTGAAAACTTGAATCTTTTTAAAAGGAGAAACAAAATTTTTAAGGGTATGTTGACATCGAATCTCTTCGTTTTCCCTTTTTCTTTCATGTCAATGCTTGCATTTTTATTTTTTAGTAGAATTAAGTCATTATAACGGGTATACAGCTGTATATATTGAAATTCATTTATTTTCCTGTCTGTCTGCAAATACGGTGGGTATGAAAGGTAGTTAAATTCTATACTTCTTTCAGTTTACGGTTGATAAATTAAGGTTTGTCACTCGTCAGTTTTTGAGGTAAAAATTGTCATAACCTCAGACCTATTTCATGGTTACATCATGTTTAATCAACACTTAATTATTTTTTTTTTAAAAGCCGCTCAAAAAAAAACTTTTTTGGAGTTCATTTCTTTTGTAACAAGGATATTAAGAATACATTTCTTGAAGTGCATAGATCTTATTTCTTATATTGGAACTTTGGTTCATATGTTTACACATAATAGGTAATTTTACAAACATTTCATACATTTTTGTCGACAAACTCTATAACAAATTAAACTGTCGCATGTCAAACTGTAGTTGTAGAGAAAAAGTAAACATAACATTTATTTCATTTGAAGCCTGGTTCATGATCCTGGGTCCTTATCGTCTTACAATGAGTTTGAGTACATGTACAAATGGACGCCAATGTTCCTACATTTTGCTTTTTTATTCGTAAAAAATGTAAAGAAATAGAATTATTCAATTCGAGTAGTGTTTTTCATTACCTTGAAGCAAAAGGATTTCTACATGAGAAGAAGAAAACAGTTGCCAAATCTGTTTCATATCTGGGTGGTTCACTAACTATTGATGTTAAATAGCAAACTATGAACTTAACTGAATGACAATCGATATGACATTTCCATCTTCAAACTTCAAAATGATGTGCGCCTGAGTGGCGCGGTGACCCATTTAGAGCGTCTGCTCTAGAGTCGCAGAGTACGGAGTTGATCCCTACGTCGCGGGTTCGAATCCTACTTTGGGACGTGGAGGCCGGTCCTTTAGATTAAACGGTATAAAACGATGTCCCGTGTCGGGGTAGGTGCCGCTACATACGAAACAGATCCCTCACTGCTCAATGGTCGTCAGTGCTGAGAATAGGACAAAATTTGCAGCTCTCCACCAGAAAGTTGTTGCGTCTCCATATTAGTGAAAAATTCTCGAGAGGGACCTTAAACAACATACATGCCAACAAACAAAAAAGTATGTGTAAGTCTCCAAACGCATATGATTCTTTAAAGTCATACTCTGAGAATGATCTAGTTTTAACTTGAGGAAGGCTAAAATTATGTTTAAAAATAGCGATGGTTAATGATGACTTTGAAAAATAATCCTGTCATATTTTTATACTCAGACAATGCACCAAATTCTCCTGCAGGACAGAGATGGGTTTCAAAGTCTGCTAATCTGCAACATCCGTGAAACGTAAAATGTTATAATTGCTAACTACTTGTATATTAACCTATCCATTGATTTTCAATATTTCTCATTAAGGTAATCCAATCTTCAGGTTCTGAAAATCAGGCGCTTAATAAAAAAAATAATGCCCACAAAATGACCAAAAACTCCCAGATTAATGCGTTTTAACCACAGTAATTCTTCAAACATCGATCTTTAAATTTGATTATTTTATACTATGCATTTTCTCATTGAAAGTTTATCAACAATTTCATTTTAGGATAAAAAAAATTGTAGGTATCTAGGCTTTTGAAGAAAATAGCATGATTTTTATACTTAGACGGTACTTTACAATTATTTTCTTCTGTTTACTAGCTTCATTCATTTTCAAAATTAATGCTTTGTGTATAAAGCTTTTCCTATCGATCATTACAAAACATTTAAAATTACTTCTAATTAAATATCATGCTAATACTCATATGTGTCTAAGTCTAAATTAAAGGAAATTCATTTTTTTTTTTTGCTTAGGATAACTCAAATGTAATCACTTGTAAGGGTTCATGAAAAAAATTAAAAGACAGAGGAAATTTAACATTGAGAAATTGCTAATAAATAGTAAAAATAATCATAAAATAAGCATAAATTTGAATAGGAAGGCTGGTTAATTTTTCTTTTGTTAAACGTCCATACACTCAGATAGATACGCTTACACCTGCTGATGAAGGGCTGCAAATTTAAACCTCTAATCGGCACCCAGTGCCGAGCCATTGAGCAGAGAGGGCTTTTTTCACTTTCTTCAGTTAATGCATCTCATCCCACAGTGGGATTACAATCCCATATGTAAAGATGATCTCCACTAACGATATGTACCGTATAGGGGTTAACTTGGCGGGTGTAAAATTTGGCGTTTTGTCTGCTCAAAGGTTTGTCAATAATTTTGTTGACGCATGATTTCAGCTCTTTGCAGATAGACACTAAGAGTACTGACTATTCAAGCGATTAAATATTTTAGCGGACTTTCATCAAGACGCAAAAAAAAAAAAAAAAAAAAAAAAAAAAAAAAAAAAAAATTAGCAGCCCGCTAAAATAACCCACTATACGGTATCCAATACTATAACGTTGGCTGAAGTAGAACAGAATGTTTTGGATATCAATTTCAAGACTTCTTAAAAGAACTGAAACGCGGTGATAATTAAGTGACCGAAACAGCATTTTCCCATCAATGATTGTATGGTACGTTTGAACATATTTGCTTTTCTTTCTATGACTCTCCTTCCTTTAAAATTGCATTAGTCCTGTCGGAAGACGATACAAGCACATTAAACTTATTCTTTTAGATTTTGATTGAGATGTTTCCTAATAAACACAGTATGTACAATTTATCGTTATCTCTTTTTCTTTAAATTTGTTGGGAGTTACACCCCCAAAAAAGAGAAGGAATAAATAAATACTAGTACACATGTAGCTACTACATGTACATGTATATCTTACATGTACATGTATATCTTTTTAAAGGCCTGTTTCTAAAAAAAATGCAATTTTTTTTTTTATTTTTTAGGCAGTTAAAGAAAACAGAGTAAAAACCGAGGAGTGTCTCAAAGTGTCAAATATCATATGATGGAACAAGAAAGTTTAGACCCAATGATGGTTGAAGAAATTTTAGACCCTTTTTGTGACCCAGACAACCCCAAAAAGGTTACCTTTAAGGATGTTGAGGCAGCTTCAGATGTTATCAAGGACGACCTCCTTAGCCCTTGTGCTGTAAGACATACATATTATATTTTATGTACAAAACAGTCGGAATTCGTTCATCCTGGCAATTTTGCTTACCTTCTACAAATGGATGACAATATTCTTCCATTCCCAGAGAATGTGTCTGGATTCAACAGATTCCGCTCTCTCGCTCTCTCTCTCTCTCTCTCTCTCTCCCAGTATATTTGCATAATTAGTAATTTTTTTTTATTTTTAGAAATCTAGAATGTCTGAAATACTGAATGTAAAGGAAGTTTACTTCAAGAAAGAATTTCAACAGCGGACAGGGAGGTACTGTATTTGCTACATAACATGTACCGTAATATTTTGAAATTATAGACCTGAAATTGTTGCTTAAAGTACTATGAGTTGTATTTTTGGAAATTTTGAATTGCTGATAAAATATATTATTATGATCAATTTGTGTGTAATAAAACCTTTATGATAAAATTATGTCAGCATACAGATTTTCATTCAACTTTCAAAATATTTTTTTTTGCCATTGTGGAAAAAATCAAATTATCTTTTCGTACGTTATGATAAGTTAGAACTTTTTTAGGATATTTTGCCCATTTATGTGAATTTTCTATTTCAGTTTCAAAGAAAGAGGAGCAAGATATTCTCTTATGATGCTTAATGAAGTAAAGCAACATTTTCCTTCATATCTATGTTATATGTAAAAAAAATGATATTCTCCCTTTTGCATATCTTAAATAAAACTGCAATGGACAAGTAAAGATTGAATAAGTGTTTCTATTTTTTAATTTCCTGTAATATAAAGACGTGTTTGTATTTTCATAAAATGTATCTATTTCAAAACATGAAGTCAAAGTCTTCGAAATATTTAATTTTATATATAATTGTAATCCACTATATATGCGTTTGATTTCAATATGATACTACCTGCAATAATGTAGCCCTCTCTCTTTTTTGGGGGAGAGGGCTACAACTCCATAGGATCTCCCTAATGGTGCAATGCGGCAGCGATTCACTCCCGCACGGATTTCAGCTCAAATTGTTAGTAAACGGATATTTTATTTATATGTCTTACCTGGACTTCCAAAATGTAGTTATCCAAGACATAAATCGATCCAAAAATATGCAGAACAATCCATATATCCGTACATGAATTTTTCGTGTATGTCAACATCGCAACTTAAATTTATCCACCATGTTTACTGTCCTAGACAGATTTTATTTTGGGACAGCAAAAGAGATTATGGATTTATAGGGAGCGGATTTCTTTGGAGTTACCTTGTTTTAAGCCAAAATATCTCTGTTTACGAAAAAATAACACATTTTATTCATCAATGTTTGCTGTTACTATTCATCACATTTATTTATAAACATCGACATTTGCTTTATTGAGTTTTTCTAAATTTCAAGCACAAGTCTCGGTACGTCACGCATGAACTGTCATGGCTGCTGAGGAAGGCACACAGATTTATTTTTACATGGTTTTTGCGTTTAACGGGCTATGGTGTCGACAGTGAATAAAAATTTCGCCTTATTAGAGGTTAATTGTAAAAACAATTTATTCTGCATGCAGTCGCCCGTATCTAAAAAATATTTTTGCACCATTACGGAGATGCTGTGGAATTGTAGCCCTGTCCAGAAAACATCAGATAAAAAAAATCGGAGAGGGATACATTATTCCAGGTAATATATGATACATGTAGGAATAAGGATCTTATTCGGGATTTTTGTTTTCCACAGGAGCAGAAGAAGAAAGGCGTTATAGCGGCCAGTGCCGGTAACCATGCTCTGGCTCTGGCCTATCATGGCTATTGTTTAAACATCCCAGTGACCGTGATCATGCCCACTATAGCACCAATGATGAAAGTACAAGCCTGCAAACGCTACAAAGCCACGGTAGAAATTAAAGGGCATGATATTTCAGAGGTCAGTTTACACAGAAGTTGAATCCTGTGAGAGAACAGGGACCTTTGTATTATCTTGAAAAGAGAACCTTGTGCTAAAATGTGTTTCGAAATAATGTTTCTTTATTAATTTTTTACATAAGAAAGTTATATAAATGAAAATAGAAAATTGACTTTTAGGGTATGTTTTAATCTCTGTTATATTGACAAGCTTCAATAATTTTTTATTCATATTTTAATATTTATCAAAATATTTAATCCATGATTGACCTTACATAGTTAACAAATTGTGCTCCCTATGGGAATGCATAAAGTATTTAAAATGATTTCGTGACAAATTTCTAGATAATTGAAGAAATGAAATTGCTTGATAACTTTGTATTGAATATGCTTTTAATTTTTCGACACTTCACATTTTTTGTTAAATGTCCATCATTTCGCCTAGCAGCATCTTCCGTACGTAGTTTTGTAAGCCAATAATTATAATTACATGAAAAATGTAGCATTGTATACGCATCATTCATCTCTACTCCTTCAGAAACGTATTCAAGGTTACGCGGCACTATTTTTATTTATTTTGTTTACTCTTAGTCGAAAAGGTTTGCACAGAAAGAAGGTAAAGAAAAAGGACTAGTTTACATCAATGGGTATGTTTATGGTTACATTATTTTTTCAAATAATGAATTAATAATAATTGTTTATGAATAAATGAATGTATCGACAATAAATTTATAAAAAAAAAATAAAACACTAGATTGTTAACATGTAGCACACTCTTTTTTTTTTATTAAGTTATGACCACCCTCATATCATAGCCGGGCAGGGAACAATGGCGCTGGAGATCGTGAAACAAGTCCCTGATGTGGAGGCCGTCGTCATACCCGTTGGCGGGGGAGGGCTGATTGCGGGGGCGGCCGTGGCTCTAAAGCACCTCAAACCAAATGTTAAAATCATTGTAAGAATAGCATTTAATCATATTCTTCCACAAACACTGAAAATAGATAATAAAAGGCTATACTATACTATACTATACTATATATACTATACTATACTATACTATACTATACTATACTATACTATACTATACTATACTATACTATACTATACTATACTATACTATACTATACTATACTATACTATACTATACTATACTATACTATTCTATACTATACTATGCTATGCTATGCTATACTCTATTTTACTCTACTCTACTCTAATCTACTATATGCTATACTATACTAAGATTTAACCATCGAATAATATTGTGGTAAATAATTAAAGGGAGTCGAGGCGGAAAGATGTCCTAGTTTCTCCAAAGCAAGAGAGATGGGAAAACCAACAAAAGTTGAAGTTATCTCCTCTATCGCAGATGGTACGAAGTTAATGATTTTTTCGAATTTTATAAAAGTTCTCACCAATTAATTCAATTCTAATTAATTGCATACAACTGAACAGAATCCTAAATTGCTTTGCACTATACAATCATTGACCAAAACATTGTAATTAGGTTTGGCTGTACCAACAGTTGGAGTGAATGCCTTTGCTACAGCCAATGAATTGATTGACAAAATGATTACAGTGAAGTAAGTGAAAATACAATCTCAATCAAATAATGAAGCGAGTTCAAATAAAACTTCATTTTAATTGGAATCAGACCCTTCATCTCGTTCTCGCACATTTTATTTGTCGCTCGTGAAAGGCATAAAAATACGAACAGTGAGTTGAAAGGTCAAATTTAAATTAGGCTGATAATTCATATTTAAAATTGAATTTCAAAAATAAATCAAAGTTATTTCATTTGTAGGGAAGAGAATATAGATCTTGCTATCCTGCGTCTGATTGAAATAGAGAAAGCTATTGTGGAAGGCGCAGGCGCAGCAGGACTGGCCGCCATTATAGAAGGACTACTTCCGGAGTTGGCAGAAAAAAAGTCAGATGATAAATACCATTTAATAAGGCTTAAAAAAAAATAAGTTTGTTTCCTGTAACATTCCCAAAAAATCAAGGGTCGGTAGGTCGGATTTTTTTTTTTTTTTTTTTTTTTTTGCTTATGAATGGTCAAACATCCCCGGACCGAAAATACCAGGTGTTATATTTACAGTGGACACCCAGTATGGCATCCAAAATGGCTGCCAAGCGGCAGAAAACAAACTTCAGAAAGTTGTAGGGGGAAACTGTTGTTACAATAATGATTACTCTTTATAGCGAGCGCAGCGAGCGTCGCGAAGCGACGCTCGCGAAGCGAGCTCAATAGACTAACGTTTAAGAACAGAGGAAATTCGGATTGAAATCTGTACATACGTCAGCCAAATTTCTCTGTGCAACATTCCCAGAATTCCTGCACTACCCAATGTCCTTTGCGCGAATATTGCCGAATAAATAAATAAATAATAACGTAAAGCATATAACAGACTTTCAGTTTGTAGAAATCTTTCAAAGAAACAAGAAATAACTCTGCAATGTTTTTCGACAAAAATTGCACTAGTTCTATAGTTTCAAACAGACGCTCGGCTGTCTCCGTAAGCTCCGACGAGCTTTGTGACGTCGTATGACGTCACAGCTAGTCGAGATATCTCGTGCGGCTTGACGTTCGAAGTGGCTGATCTCAAGTGTTTTTGATGGTACAACTGCGCTCGCCCCAACGGTCACACCGTAAAACATATTATTTAAGGTAAATGTACACTAAGTTGACATATTTTGACATATTTTATGTCTCAAATTAAGCTACAAGCTATTTTTTTAAATTTAATAAATGGAATCAGCTGATTGATCAAACGAAGTTTTGCCATTTGTCAGAAAAAAAAATCCACCCTGGGATAATTTGAATAGGTCGGTCGGGTTACAGGAAACAAACATATTTTTTTTTCTAGGCCTAAGCATAAATCCTGAATAAAATTTAAACTTTGAAACGGATACTTTGGTGCACTGATAACTAAATAAATCACTACAGAATTAGTCATAAGAGTGATTACAGTTTGTTATCGTCATATTTTTACATTGTAACAAAATATTTCCTGAAATTTGATCTACCTAGAAACATTATACAGTTATTGACTGGGAATGAGGGCAACATTTGATTTGTTGCTCCTGAAGGTGAAAATGTTGCCCGAGGCCGATATACCCTTCAGTGCTCACTTAAGATTTAATCAATACTCACTATACTATCAATTTCTTTATATGGAATATTATGGCTTTATCAGTAAATATAAAACATAGTTGAGAAAGAACAAAAATAATTATATTTTTATTACATCACAAAAATTATTTATCACAAAACATACTCTTCCCTTCTTCCTTACCTTAATGGAAGCAACAACTTTTGCTGTTCTTAACTTCGGCTATTTCCGTGTCCACGATACTAAACGATGATTAATTATTTTTAACCTAGCAGTGACGTTGCGGACTAACACTTCTTATGTTGGCCCGGCAGGCCAGTCAACAGTGAAATTGTTAGACCGATGTAATAAACATTTCTTTTGTTGGACTTTTTACAAGCAATAAATGTAAGGAAAGCTATGTATAAGGGTATAACAAAGATGAATACTATGTGCATATAGTTAATTAATACTGTTATGGCATTTGTAAATAGGGTGGTAGTGGTACTGTGTGGTGGAAACATTGACACTCCGGTCCTGGGTCGTGTGATAGAACGTGGGCTCGCTTCTGATGGACGTTTTGTTAGATTTAAGGTGACCGTAACAGACCGACCTGGAGGAATTACTTATCTAATTAATCTACTGTCAGACCTAGGAGTCGGGTAACTATACAAAGTTTTACTGTCATTCATTCATGTATGCACTATGATAAGATAAACATATACGATAGATAAAGCAAGGGCATGTCATAATAATACATACTAGTAGTTTAAAATCAGTTATGTTATCTATATCAGAGATAATAAACATGTCATTTATAATAATATATGCTGGATAAATTTTTTTTTAAATTTCTTTATTTGCAGCATCCATGATATATTTCATGAAAGAGCATGGCTGAAATCAGATGTATTTTCAGTTCAGGTAATTAAATAAAGAGACAAAGACATCTAACACGTATATTGCACTAAATATTACTTTTTGGCTATTTCACAAAAGTTAAAAATGCATAATGTAGGATCGTTTTCATCTGATATTTTATTAAATCTATTTCGTGTTTTATATTCTAACATATATACAATAAAAAACATCAGGCACTCTTGAAAAATAATCAGATGTCCTTCTCCCGACCGACTTGTTAAAATGGCCAAGCAAAACTTAACTTCCAGGAAGCAATTATTTTTTTTATGTATTTCGGGAAAAAAAAAATTGAAAATTCAACAATGTTGTTGAAATGTTCTTGAAAATAATTGTTGCCTACCTACAGACCCTTTTTTTAACCCTGAGTCGGGAGAGGGATTGCAAGCAGTGGCCTCAGGTACATGTAAACTGAGTCAATGGACTCGGGTACATATAAACTGGCTATTAAAGATAACTACATATTTGACTGTGCAGGTGAAATGCGTCGTAGAGACGAAAGATAAAGCTCACTCAGAGGAACTAAGAGAAGCCCTAGAAAAAGAATACAAAAATGTGGAGTGGCCTCAGATGTAGTGTTTAAGGCGAATGTGACATTTTTGACTGTTTTAAATGAACTAATCAGACTCTTGAAATGCAGTATATTATATACCAACAGCAAATTTGAAGATCAGTTCAAGTGATATTTCATAAGTAATATCAAGACAGAGTTCATGCCTGTAATGCCTGTGTTTGTATGTAAAGTACACTGTAATTCTAAATCTGAATGTTTAATGAATCTTAACACGTTGATTGGATATACATTAGAAAGATGTTCCGCTTATTTTAATATAGTAAGACTTCTTTGGTTAGTCCAAAAGGTTAAGCATCTTTTTTTATCTCTAAGTGCGAATAATTATCATGTTAATTTAGATTTCATTTTTTTCATCTTTTAAGTGTGCTGGCACTAAAATATTTTTTATGTAAACCCACTGACAATAGTTTAACTCTGTTTGATATGAAGAAACAAAATTAAGATTAAGTGAATTGAAAAATGCCATTTATTTACATTATAAATGACTGTATGAAAAAACACAAAATATCATGCATATAAACATATAATGCAGAATCAGAAAAATTGAACAATTGAAAATATAATCAATTTTGTTTCAATAGATATCAAAGGTGGGGTATAAAAATTCGCAAACACCACAATCGTACATATATTTAGCAAATTAAAACATAAACATAAAAAACTATTCTAAAAGAATATGTATCATACAAAACCAATCAAAGATAACTATGCTGACACGGCAATAATTACAGATGGTGTTGGGGCGGGACGGAGGGCAATTAAAATTACAGCAGAATTTTTGCTTGCGCGTTCACTGACAAGGTTCTGTGAGGGAATGGTGAAAGGCGTGAGAACCCGCGCGCATATCTTAGCATCCGACGGCCGAGAATATAAATCATACCAATTTACAGAAAGATCTTCGAGAATTGCTTTAATCTAACGGATAAGAAATTTTGCGATTAAGAAACTTAATTGCTAGCATGGGTCTGCCGTGTCAGATGTTTTACATAAATTAATTTAAGGATGTAAATTAAATATTTATGTAAACCCACTGACAATAGTTTAACTCTGTTTGATATGAAGAAACAAAATTAAGATTAAGTGAATTGAAAAATGCCATTTATTTACATTATAAATGACTGTATGAAAAAACACAAAATATCATGCATATAAACATATAATGCAGAATCAGAAAAATTGAACAATTGAAAATATAATCAATTTTGTTTCAATAGATATCAAAGGTGGGGTATAAAAATTCGCCACATTATTGTGTTTACATAAACGCAATAAACCCCATCCTTAAACTATTGTCTTCTAATGAATTGTTAATATTAATGCACAAACATAAATACCACACAGTTTCTTCAAAGATGGTCAAGATACTCCTTTATAAGTGATAGAAGGATCTCGTTCAAGCTCCATTAACCAGCAGTGTCCATAATACGTTATAATTAAGTTCACGATCCTCTGTCATATTTCATCAAAGTTTCTAACATCACTATTACAGCCAACCGGAATAAACAAACATATTATACATTATATAAACACAACCAGGCGAATAAGTCAGAGGCCCATGTCCCCGTGACTTAATGTCGAAGAAAAATGAACGCAGTTGTACCTCCATTAGGTTAAGTCAGAGGCCCTTGTCCCCATGACTTACGTGTAAGTTCGAAAAATCAAAACAGTCCATCCTTTATTTGTAAGGTTAAGTCAGAGGCCCCTGTCCCCATGACTCAAGTTTGAAAATCAAAACATTCCATGCTATATTTATAAGGTTAAGTCAGAGGCCCATGTCCCCATGACCTAGGTTTAAAATTCAAAACAGTCCATGCTATAAAGGGAAATTAAATATAAATCTGGAAACTTATATTCGCTATGTCCAAAAACCAGCTGATCGTAGTATGTGTTGATATTTAGTGCATAATCAGAGGCCCCTGTCCCCATGATTATACTTACTGCAGAAAATATTTAGATTTTCAAAACAGGTATGCGTATGTATTTCTTGTATGCGTCGGAATGCCATCGTCCCATCTGTTTAATCTTTTCATCTGAAATACCCATTTCGGCCGCTGACGTTGCCGCACCAATTCGAAAACTATGAGTTTTATAGAGTTTAGAATCGAGACCCGACCACTTTAAAGACATTTGTAGAAAGTTTGTAAATTGTTGCCTTTGGATTCCATGACCATCAGGGTAAGAAAAAAGGGGACCCATGACTTGACCCCTTAGTGTAATAAATGACAATAGTGCTTGCACTGGACAGAGCCCTTCATCGGAATTACTAGCCTGTAGAAACAAGGTGGGAATATGTCGGCCGGAACTGTGCTTGAAAGAATCAGGTCTTATTTCTAGGCCTTCTAGTGTGTTTGATTCGTCTCGAACAAGCTTAACATTTTCCAGTAGCAAAACATTACCTCTGTGATGTCGAGATGTGATAGTTATTTCCCCCACTCTTAAGAAGGCATGGAAGGCCAACAAATACATTGATTTTAGCATGCTGCGCTGGTAAAATGAGATACCTAAATGATCAAGCGAGTCAACTAAATTTCTTAGAATAGACGGTGTTATAGGCAGCCTCGTATCCCCGGTACCTGGTTTTAACTTTTCATACCCTTGTAGCATTTTGCGAATTACAAAAAGCTGTGTTACGTCTTGATAGCCCTTTAATTTAAATATATATCCTAGAGCTGATAGATAACTTTTCAAGGTCGACGTCGCCATGTTGGATTGAAAACAAAAGGCTACAAAAAGTGCGACATGTTGAGATGATGGTGGTAAGATGGGGACGTTTGGATATTGGTTGAACATGAAGGACTTATAACATGTAAAAGCTCTATCGTATGATGACCTAGAAGCTTTAGAAAGTGAACTCTGCAAAATGAAGTCTGCTAGGTTCTTTAAAGGTTGAGCATTGTTGGAGATATTGGTGTCGGCATTGGATTCATAGATGGGAACCCCTCCTTGAATTCTTGTACCTGTAAGCGAGAAAGTTTATCTGCAGCAACGTTAAGTACACCAGGGACATGACTTGCCTTAAATAAAATGTTAAACTGCATTGTCTTGACGACAAAACGCCGCATTAATTTCATAATAGTTGGATCAGTAGAAGTTTGTTTGTTAATAATGTACACTACAGCTATGTTATCAGAATAAAAATTAACACAGGAATTTTGCAGGACGGGGCCCCACAAATCTAAGGCCAGTACAATAGGAAAAAGTTCCCTGACTGTAATGTGTAGCTGGCGCCACTTTTCAGGCCATTTCCCAAAAAACCAGTTCGTTTGAAAAGTACCCCCAAAACCAAGGTCACTTGCATCTGTATAGAGGGATAATATTCCAGAAGTAATCCATTTATCTTCTAAAATTAAGGATCTGCCATTAAAATGGTTAATGAAAATTGACCAGGCCTCAAGGTCAGCCCTAGCTTCCTTATTCAAGTACTTCTTAAAGTGCGGTAATCTTAAACCTTTGGTGAGATCTATCAGTCGTCTGAGAAATGTGCGGCCAGGTAATACAACAGAACATGCAAAGTTTAACAAGCCAATAAGAGACTGTAAGTCGCGTAGTGAAGCTTTTTTCTTCCTTTTGAAACTATTTAGTGTTTCTTGCAATTTGAGAAGCTTGTCATCTGGCAATCTTAATTCCATTTTTTCTGAATCAAATTCTAAACCTAAAAATGTAATTGTTGTTGTGGGATATACTGTTTTCTCAGATTTAATGGGAACTCCTATATCTTTGCACAGGTTCAAAAAGTTTTCCAGCGAATTTAAACACTGATTTGTGTTGGCTGGACCAATGAAAAGAAAATCATCTAAAACATGTACACAGGAAGCATTGTAATGATAGTCCATAACCCAGTGAAGTGATGAGCTAAATTTCTCAAAGAGATTACAGGAATAACTAAGACCCATGGGTAGAGTTTTATCAAAAAAATAATAACTTCCTATCGTGAAGCCTAGTAATTCGTGATCTGAAGGATGAACAGGAATGATTTTAAATGCATTCTCAATATCAGTCTTCGAAAATAAAGCCCCCTTGCCATACTTTTTAAGAATTTTAACCGCGTCGTCAATTGTCTGATACTTGATGGAACAGAATTCTTGAGATATTCCGTCATTAATTGACTGACCTTCTGGGTATGACAAATGATGGATAACCCGGAATTCGCCAGGTTGCTTTTTGGGCACTAAGCCTAAGGGCGAACTTTGAAAGTTAGTAAATGGTGGTTCTTGAAACGGACCAGCAGCTCGACCAGAGGCTAATTCTTTGTTTATTTTTTCTTGAAGAATGTCTAAATGTTGCTTAGCGGATTTTAAATTGTCGCTAAGTCTGCGATGTCTTTTACCCTGAAAAGGTATTTTAAATCCTTCTCTAAAACCTAAGACCAGAAACTCCCTATCAGGTATATCGTAATTTAATAGCCATACATGTAACCTATCAGGGTTAACTGGGGTAACAATTTCAAAATTTTTATTTTGTTGATTTGGATGTGGACTTTGTAAATTCTGTCGGACCATGATTACTGCTAACTCTTTGTCTTCCTTTAGCATTTGCGCTTGATTTGAGGGACGTGGGACAGACCTTTCTACTGTGCTCTCCCTCGCAGAGCTGACAAGAATGGGAAAATTTACATTCCTTTCTGTTGCAAATTCCCTGCTCGGAGTTGTTGAATTGAAACAGAATGACTTTGTGTAACCCCCTTTTCCCTTGATATTTGTGAAGGGACGAAAAGTAGTTTTCTGATATGTTGATTTAAACTTTGCTTGTAAACCGGCAGCTAAGGCCTCCTGATACAATTCAATGTTAACGCGATCCCATTGAAGCTCCCCAGGAGAAATTTCTCTCCATTGTCTAAAAGTTTTATCGTAATTGATTGCTGCCGAAGCAGTTGACTGATCAGCCAGCTTTTGGACAATATTGGCATATTTCATTAATTTTGATACCTCGTTTACATGTTTTTCACAAAAAATGCTGACGAAAATATGAAAGGCTGCCAACCACTGTTGGACGGATTCAATTTTGCATGGATTGTTTTCCTTAACAAAAGTCAAACCTTCATCTTTTTCTTCTACAGAGAATTTTACGTTTTTTTTACTTGGCTTGAGTAATGACCCAAACTCTACAAATTCATTTGCCCAAATTTTTGCTTTTGTTTTTGCGTCAATCCCGAGTGATAAGGGTTTAGAAATACTGTCTGATGTATGTATTAGCGAAAAACTGTTACCATCGCTAGCCTGGGAAAGCGGCTCCGTGGACGTGCTTGGTAATTCCTGAGGCACCTCTGGAGCTTTAACTGTGTGCTCCTCGCTCTTATCATTCATTGCCGAAAGGACCGCTTGAGTGATTTTTGGCAGGGCTAATTGTATAGCGTTGTTCACCTGCTCGGCAATGTCAACAGAGGCTGATGTTGTCTGCTTTCGACGTTTTGCCGGGCCTGAAGTCTCAGAGGATGGTGTGTTCCCGGTTGTAGTGCTCTTTGGTCTTTTCTTTTTGGGTGGCATATTTTGGCCTACAAAACGAGACACCTGTCTTAAGAATGAAGACACTCATAGTTCAATACCTTATCTGCCTATATACATGTTGAATTGACTTTGCATATTAACATGAAAAAATTTTAAGTATTAAAATGCCCTTGATCGCCAAATTAAGCTTCTAATGGAAATAATTTTCCCAAGCCTTATGGTGCCATAGACAACCAAGGACACCCAAATACTTAAGAGTGCAAAAGTTTCAATACCAGTCAATTCACTGAGGCCAACCATAAGCTATAATGACAGATCACAAGGAAAATAATCAAGAAATAGCCAAAGCGCCAGATCATTTACACTTGAGCATAATTCTCAGGTGTACCATACATCAGCGTGTAGCGACACTTCACACATATAAGCTGCTAGCCATAACATAAAAGCAACTGCTCAGCTGTACATATTACAGCTCATAGCGACATATCGCAAACATCAAGATGCCATGTGCATCAAAATGAGCAGAAGCCGTTTCTACTGTGACATATCACAGTGCATATATAGTGACAGATCACTAAAACGATGCCATGTGCATCAAATGACTAGCAGCTATCGTAAAATGTTCTACACTCTATACACCATAATATTTTTTGGTATGACATCGATATTCAAAATTCAAGTACATGTATCTTGAATGCATAATTACTACAAAAATTAAAATTAAAATAAAACTTATCTCATAACATGAATATGGTGAAGGTAACATGCCATCACTTTTGGATAGCCTTCAAGGAGTGCAATATTGCCCCACGTAGATTCCTATAGTATATCATCATCCCATGTTCTTCGTTAAAGTGAACGCCATCACAAAATATCGGAAATTTAGAGTGTTTAATATTTTTAAGCTTCCAATATTGCACACTCGTTTTCTGTACCAGCAGACATTTCAATTCTCTGTTGAATTTGATCACAAGTTCATTATACGATGTTGTGTCTAAAAGTCGAGTCCTAAAACGAGGCATTAGCTGACAAATTTTCACATGTGCAATATTGTAGCGTGATGCGAAAGTTTCTGCGATGCATAAGAGGCGCAGGCTTAATTCCCTCACAAACGATTCATCTGCTGTTCCATTGTCAACATCATTTCCTCCTATATGTAAAATGAGTACACCTGGACGTAGATCAGCGATTTTCCTTTCTAACATATTTATATGAGCGGAACATGATAATTTCCCACCACTTATTCCAAAATAATTAATCGCCGTTGCGGATAAATTGAAGTTAGCATATTCACAATGTTCTCGGATATACGATTGTAATCTTTTACATGAGAAGATCCCGCAATCAGAATAGATACCATTGTTTTGAAATATATGCTTTCACCAAAAAGCTAGTTCTGTTCCACATTAAAAAAATTCAAGAACATAGGGATCCAACATGCCGAGGAAAATAAACATCAAAAATTAAAATCCATACCTTTCTATCCCAATTGAATAGATATGAAGAGATCAACAATTAAAATTACAGCAGAATTTTTGCTTGCGCGTTCACTGACAAGGTTCTGTGAGGGAATGGTGAAAGGCGTGAGAACCCGCGCGCATATCTTAGCATCCGACGGCCGAGAATATAAATCATACCAATTTACAGAAAGATCTTCGAGAATTGCTTTAATCTAACGGATAAGAAATTTTGCGATTAAGAAACTTAATTGCTAGCATGGGTCTGCCGTGTCAGATGTTTTACATAAATTAATTTAAGGATGTAAATTAAATATTTATTACTGCCATATATATGCTTTGTGAATTTTTTAGTGAACATGGACTTAACTCTTCATGTAAATTTTAGTTAATAATTGTATAGGATTTTCATAAATGTAATTTGTGGGTGATGCTGCGCTTTAATAAAGAAAACATATTTATATCTCTTTTTATTATGTTTGTGAATTGTTCGAGAGATGGAGGTATACATGTACATTAACCTTAAAGGCAAAAGCTGTAAAGAATATATTGCTATTGCGCGTATTTGTATATAGTTTTGGATCAATGTTGTTCATATATGTTTGCGAAAGGACTACATTCCTTAAATTCTAAAGATCACATAGTTACCAAACCATCCCCATCCATTGACATTGATGGTGAAAAATTGATTGTTTTTTGCCAGAATTATATATGCAGACTTTAAGCACAGATGATACAAACTTTTGTCAAAAGATATGAAATTAACAACCAAAAAGTTGAAACGTCAAGGAGAGACATATACAGGCGCTTCAGCCTTGCTTTTCCTATGAAAGCGGAGTTAAGTAATGAGAGAAATGAAAATCTTTTTTTTTTTTTTTTTTTTTTTTAGAAATTCCGCGGGTACAAAATATAATGATTTTAAAATGAAGTAAATTGATTTTTGTTGAATCGAATGGAATGAAACTTCACACATCAACAAAACAAATATTTTTACATATTATATTGTGACGTAAAAAATTACATATTTATTACAATATTGCTTATTTTACATTTCTAGTGAGTAATATAACGAAGATTGACATCGTTCACAAACTTTCCGAACAACCCTCTCAGATTGATTCTATATATTTTTTTTAGTAACTCTTTAAATTGAATGCATTTTATTCTTTGAAAGAGGTTGGATAAACTATTGGCAATAAGGCAAAAAAGCTTTACGATTTACAGACCTTTACTGTACTTGCTCAGAGAGTATCAGATACAACTCTTCAAATGTTAGCAAAATAGTATTGAAAACAGATTTGCTGGGTCGAACAGTGTCAGTGGCAGCCTCCCTTTTTCAAGCACTTGGATATAATTTATAAAATTCATATTTTAAACTCATTACTCAGTATCAACAAAACCACGTAACAGTTGTCATGGGTGATTTATTGTACAAGTAAAGCTAAAGCAAATAAGTAATAAATATAGTCAATCAAAGTCCAACTGGTTACATCCCGTTGGCCAATTAAAGTAATTAAATATCTCGTACATGTACGTGTAGGGTTTTAAATATATCCAAAACATGTACAAAGGTGTTAAATCTAGGATAAAAATTAATGGAATGTCCACAGAATTTTTTAGCTGTAATGTTGGAGTGAGGCAGGGAGAAAATCTTTCACCATTCCTATTTTCAATGTATATTAATGACCTTGAAGATTTTTTATTGAATGAGAATATTATAGGCTTGCAAAGTATTTCAAGATCTATTGAGCATGAATTATTGATGTATTTTAAATTGTTGGTTCTTTTCTTTTTTACGCGGATGATACTGTTATTATGGCTGAATCAGCCGACAAATTACAACATGCAACTAATGTATTCCAAAAATATTGTTTACAATGGAAGTTAAAAGTGAATGTGGAAAAGACGAAGATTCTTGTATTTTCAAAGGGTCCTATGTTAAAAAGAAAATTTATTACGATCATTTAGTTATTGAAAATGTTAGAGAATTTAAATATTTAGGCGTTGTTTTTTCACGCTCAGGTTCCTTCTGTAAAACAAAAAAAAAAAAAAAAAACATTTATATGATCAAGCACAAAAAGCGATGTATGGCATTATAAGAAAAATTAGGCAATTTAGTTACCAGTTGACTGTCAATTTGATCTTTTTGATAGAGTTGTAGTACCGGTCTTACTATATGGTTCTGAAATATGGGGCTATGAAGATCTTGATATTATTGAACGTTTGCATCTGAAGTTTTTAAAGTATTATTTAATTTGAAAAGTTCCACGCCATCATACATGGTCTATGATGAAACAGGTCGCTTTCCTTTGTATATCTCGGTGTATTGTAGAATGATTTCTTATTGGGCAAAGCTTTTTTCCGGCCCACCAAATAAAATTGTAAATGTTTTATACAAGCATATGTTTAAACAGTATTGTGATGGAAACTTAACAAACCCATGGTTAGATTGTATACAGAAAATATGTAATATGTGTGGTTTATCAAATGTATGGTACGAACAGGCTGTCAATATGAATTGTAAATGGACTCATGCCACTGTGGAACAAATGTTACAAGATCAATTTATCCAAAAGTGGTCTAGTGACGTAAATAACTCTTCAAAAGGACAGATCTACAAAATATTTAAACAAAACTTTGGATTCGAACGTTATGTTGATAAGTTATCTCCTAAATTTAGAAAGATATTCATAAAATTTCGTACTGCAAATCATAATTTACCGATAGAAAATGGAAGATGGCATTGTATACACTGTGTGATAGAATATGTAAACTTTGTAACAGTACTCAAACTGCTGAGGAATTTCATTATCTATTAGAATGTAAAACCTTAGCTAATATTAGAAAAAATTACCTGGGTTATTATTATTCACACAGACCAAATGTTATCAAATTTATGGAACTAATGTCAAACAAAAGCGAGAAAGCGAGAAAATGTTGAAACAGTTATGCATGTTTATTTTAAAAATTTACGATGCTGTCTCTCCTCCTTGATATATTTTTCTTCTCATTTTATCGAACTCTTTCCTCCTTTATTTAAATGTTACCTTTTTGTTATGTAGAAATTATGTACCTCTGACCAGTTTGTATATATTTTGTATATATGTTATTTGAACCCCATGTACCAATCTTGGTTTGGGTGAATAAAATGAACTTGAACTTGAACTTGTCTTTCAGACAAAATGGATATCAATTTTACTTATTGTTAACCCTCCGTTTGTCAGTCCTGTACACGTACTTAATTAATAGATATATCTTTTTGTAAAAGTAGAGGGGCCAAGTATGAAAAAATAACACATTGACACTTTGTCAGAATGGATGAATTGTATCAGATGAATGTTGAAAGCTCGCAGTTCGCGATAGGGAGGCAAATTGCAGTTGATTCGATACGTAAGAACATGCTTTATAAATTAACATGTTCTAAACGAAACAAGCTATTGACAAACAAGTTAATGAAAAAAGAATGTCAACAATCTCGTTTGAAATCTTTTTACATGATTTATGATCGATATGATGACCTTTGCAGGAAATACACCTTAAGGAGAAATGTCACGCTTAATTTAAAAATGACTCGTTTTATTTACATATATAATTGCTACTAGTATTTAAAAAAAAAAATCATATGTCTATCCAACTGTTCTACATTTTATTCGACATGCATATTAATATGTATTCATTTACTTACAGCAAATATTTAACCACGAAGCAACATTTTGCAAATAAAACATGTCTTTCCTTTTTATTGAAAAAATAATGCAAAAAAAAAATATATTATAAAATAATTAAGAATTAATACCAGTCTTTAAATATTGAAACCATAGTGAGAAAGGGATATCTAAAAGATCTTTAAAATGAAACTTCTGCTGTGGAATTCCTCCTTAACATATAGTCAAATGCTGACAGACCTTTTTACATGAGCTGTTAGGGCATTATTTACATTCTGAGTATCCACGGAATTTTCCCAATCATGATAAAGAGCACACTGCAAGTGTGACCTGTCGGCAGGGAGATGGTCTTCCTCCATGGCACCTGATTTCTGATGCTGTCAGAGGTTTCTGTTTCCCCGTTGCCGATCTGTATCGTTTAAATGGACTTTGAGGATGAATACTGTTCGCATTCTCCAAGATTCATTGTAAATCATTTAATCCTCTGTAAGTCTGTAGACTAAATCTTTCTATACATTTTAAAATTCTCTAAAAACTCTGCTGATTCTTTTCATTTTTTTTTCATTTGCACTACTGTAGAACTTACAATTGACTGATTATTTTTTTTTTATTATTTTCCCGTACGTATTATACGAGTGCCTATTTATTCACTCAGTAACGTTATGCCAAATAACCAAATAGTAAACTACTTCTCCAAGCTTGAAAAGTTGTACTGTACAAAAGAATATGTGCATGAACCTCAACATTCCCTCATTTGTGTATATTTTTGTTCGGGGGAGGATATTTTATTTTGCAAGTATGCATTAAAATGCTAAAATTGTTAGTTTTCCACACGTGCAAAGTTGTTTGTTTGCTGTTTTTTTTGGCGTCGTTTTGTTTGTTTGTTTGATTGTTTGATTGTTGTTCCTTTGTTTTGTTTTTTTATTTTTTGTATATTCAATACTAATAAGTATCCTGATCAATGGTTTCTTAGAATAATTAATGAGACTAATACCAACGAATTCAGCTGCCGATTAGGAATAAGTAGAACTAGTTCTAATTGTAACGGGGACCGTTACAGATGTTCCCCAAACGCTCCCCAACTCCCTTTTTGTGCAAATTTTCTTTAAAACTTTTTTAAATATGCTTAGTATCGCAGGATTTCATTTTAAAAGCTACAATGATATCAACTTTTTGTCATTTAACGCATTGCACGCAAACGCACGTGCATGCACATGCAAGGTGATCATGTCATGTTGTCTAAACCATTAACATATCTTTATATTCCAGAAAGCAATAAAAAGTCATAAAAACAAATATTTTACCGTTTTTCAAACGTATTGTTCATTTGACGCATTGTGTGTGCGCTTGTGCATGCAAGCACGTCCTTGCATTCAATTTTAACAGCAGTACAGTGTATCATGTAGGAATCCATTGTACCTATTCATATTCTAAACTTCATCCTGCTTTGTTGAGAAACAAGAAAGATATAAGCATGTAAAGTTTCAGCCAATCAGATTGCAGCACAGGTGGATTTACGTGCTTTCATGAAAATTCTTATATATCGTGCTGTTAGATCTATCATAATGATGTGACTAAGTTCAAAATTTCAAAGGATTATGACGTAAAACAAGAAAGATATTGAGACTTTAGTTTCAGCCAATCAGAGCGAAGCGCACGTCCATGCGCGTAAGATCCTGCAATTTTGACCATGTCATCTTATCTATACTACTAATATACTCATGCATTGTGAGTTTCAAAAAATTCGATCAAGAAATAAAAAAGTTACGGCTTCATCCATTATATTGGTAATTTCAAATGTTGCACATGCGCGCTCTTGCCAGCACACGCACATGTACGTGCTTTCATGATAATTCTTATATATCATGCTGTAGATCTTCATAATGTGTGTCGAAGTTCAAAATTTCAAAGGATTATGACGTAAAACAAGAAAGATATTGAGACTAGTTTCAGCCAATCAGAGCGAAGCGCACGTGCATGTGCGTGAGATCTTGCTATTTTGACCATGTCATCACATCTATACTACTATTATATACTTATATTATGAGTATCAAAGCATATAATCAAAAAATGGAAAAGTTACGGCTATATCTATTATTTTGGTCATTTCACATGTTGCACATGCGCGCTCTTGCAAGCACGTGCGCGCAAAATGACCTTCGTTCCGCAAATCTACATAACATGCCTACTGACCCTAAAAAGGTTTCACCTTAGTCGGACGTGTAGTTTACAAGATCACTCGCGGAAAAGATTTTCCCAGGAAGAAGAAAAATAATAATAACTAGATGAGATCTCGTTGCGAGCAACGAGTAGGTCTTCCGTTAAATTTCTCGATAAGATGAGATATGATTTTGACTGAGATATTCGTTAAAAGAGAATGACATTAAGTTTTCCTTCAATAATTTTAAAGTTTCTGTTTTTATCACGATATTCTGAACATCTTTTGTTTAATATGGCGTTTAAAAATACTCCCTCTTTTCAAAACGTAAAGCATAAAAAATATATCATTTTGGCCCTTTGCAACCACTTATTACGTAAGATATGATCAAAATTTTATAATATATTGTTGCAAATCGTTAAGATAAAAATATTTGCTTCTCATAATGGATACTTATCAAAAAATATTTATCATGAAAGAGTTGAAGATGAAAGACTTTTGACCCCTCTAAGCCCCTAATTTTAGGAGTCAGTCCCATATTTTCTCGATATCAAATGAAAGGTCTTGTGATTTCAAAGACTTTTTGTTCAACACCTATCCAGAAATTTCTTTTCCTAGTGGAGATATGCTTCATATACATATTTAGGGGTCACCCTTACAAGTCCTTAATTGGACCGTTTTACAAAAATTAAAAGTATGCATATTGTTTAAAACATTTTTCTGACAATCTTTTGTTCAATATTGCTTATCAAAATATCCCCCCTTTTCGAGATATAAAATGTCAAAGATTTGACATTCTGACCCCTTGTGACCCCCAATTACGTAACATATGATCAAAATTGTATTATATAGAGTTGCAAATCGTTAAGATAAATACTTTTGCTTCAGTAATATATAACAAAATGTTGATAATTAGAGAGTTATAGATAAAAGACTTTTGGCCCCTCTGAGCCCCTATTTTGAGGGGTCAGCCCCATTTTATGG
The DNA here is from genome assembly GCF_032062105.1 of Saccostrea cuccullata. Classification (NCBI taxonomy): domain Eukaryota; kingdom Metazoa; phylum Mollusca; class Bivalvia; order Ostreida; family Ostreidae; genus Saccostrea; species Saccostrea cuccullata. Next base: position 18,909 of record NW_026937372.1, on the reverse strand, counting down.
ATATCAAATGAAAGGTCTTGTGATTTTGAAGATTTTTTTGTTCAACACTTATTCAGAGATTTCTATGCGTTGTGGAGATATGCTAAATGGAAATATTTAGGGGCCACTCCTACAAGTCCTTAATGGGGCCGTTTTACAAAAATTCGAACTATGCATATTGTTTAGAACATTATTCTGACCATCTTTTGTTCAATATTGCTTATCAAAATATCCCCCCTTTTCGAGATATAAAGCGTCTAAGATTTGACATTCTGGCCCCTTGTGTCCCCTAATTACGTAACATATTATCAAAATTGTATCATATATTGTTGCAAATCGTTAAGATAAATACTTTTGCCTCAGTAATGTATAACAGAATATTGATCATTAGAGAGTTATAGATAAAAGACTTTTGGCCCATCTGAGCCCCTAATTTGAGGGGTCAGCCCCATTTTATGGATATCAAATGAAAGGTCTTGTGATTTGGAAGTTTTTTTGTTCAACACTTATTCAGAGATTTCTATGCGTTGTGGAGATATGCTAAATAGAAATATTTAGGGGCCACTCCTACAAGTCCTTAATGGGGCCGTTTTACAAAAATTCGAACTATGCATATTGTTTAGAACATTATTCTGACCATCTTTTGTTCAATATTGCTTATCAAAATATTCCCCCTTTTCGAGATATAAAGCGTCTAAGATTTGACATTCTGGCCCCTTGTGACCCCTTATTACGTAAAATATGATCAAAATTGTATCATATATTGTTGCAAATTGTTAAGATAAATACTTTTGCTTCAGTAATGTATAACAACATATTGATCATTAGAGAGTTATAGATAAAAGACTTTTGACCCCTCTGAGCCCCTAATTTGAGGGGTCAGCCCTATTTTTTGACAACAAATGAAAGGTCTTGTAATGTTGCACATTTTTCCTTCAATATGCTTTAACAAATTATGAACAGGTGTGAAGATATGAAACAAAATGTGTCAAATTTTGTGAGATATTTCTGAGACATTTTTTCGGGCCCTACCGAGCTCAGGCGCCTTTTGCGCTAGAAAGATTTGGAGACCCAATTACAACTCACCAAACCTTCCTCTATTTTCACTGAAAATCTTACGTCGATATCTTAAGTCGTTTCGGAGGAGTTTCCAGGACAAGCTGACCCTCTGAAAATCAGAAAATCGTCCATATCTCACGACCGGAAGTGAGATAATCAAAAAGCAAAAAAACCTATCAAGATCAATTGAATATCTTTCAGATCTGAAAGTTTGGTATAAATCGGACGAGCCATCTCTGAGAAATCGCTTGCACAAAATCGGTTGGAAGAAAAACAATAATAATAATAGGGAAAAAGAAACCGAAGAATAACAAGAAGGTCTTCCGTTGGAGACGGAAGACCTTAACTAGAGCAAAGCTCGTTGCAAAGCAACGAGTAGGTCTTCCGTCCTGTTTTGACCGGAAGTGACGTCAACAAAAGAAAGCAATGAGCTAAATCGTCTCCAGTGACTTTATAATTTCGATTATGCATAAGAACCTTCAAAACTCAGCTATTTTAGGCTACTTCCGGTTTGACCGGAAGTGTTGTCGACGGACGGAAAATTAGGTTTTAAGCTTCCAGTGACATTTTCTACCCCAAAACTCGTCAAGAACGGAAGAAATACGCAATTTCCTACGACTTCCGGTTTCACCGGAAGTATCGTCGACGGGCGCATTTTGACGACTTTAGTAGATTTATCTTGACATTTTGAACAACTTTGCTTCTTTGATGTATTACAAATTCTCAATACTTTTTGAGATATAAAGGAAAAACTTTCGGTCCCTCTAGACCCTTAATTTTAGGGGCGAGCCCTTTTTTCGAGATATCATTTGAAAGATCTTAAGATTTAACACTTCTTTTGTTCTACATGTTTAAACAAAATATTTCGAGGTAAAAAGTTATCGTAGAAAAGGTGTTAAAAATTTTGAAATTCTTAATAGGACTATTTTCGGGCCATCGCGAGCGTCGGCACTTCGTACTTCCGGTAGTTGTGATATACAAAAGGCACTTCTCCAAAGGTTGATCTAGCATCCCTGAAAATTTAACACTTCTATCTTTAATGGTTTTTGAGAACATTGCCGGACAAAGTGACCCTCTAAAAATGACAAAATCGCAGAAATCTCCGAACCGGAAGTGAGGTCATCAAAACAAAAAAATATATGCCTAGATTTTTTGATGTTCTATCAGTCCTGAAAGTTTCATGAAAATCGATCGAGCCGTTTTCGAGAACTAGCGTGCACAAAATATGTAAGAAAAAAAATAATAAAAACTGTGGAAAAGAAACCTAAGACTAACAGAAAGGTCTTCCGCTGAAGACGGAAGACCTTAACTAGATGCGATCTCGTTGCAAGCAACGAGTAGGTCTTCCGTCCGAATTTTCGATAAGATGAGATATGACTTTGACTATGATCTTTGATAAAACATCATGGAACCATGCCTTTTCTCTTTTGATTAAATCCTTTTGATTTAGATAATATCATCAATGCGTACTTAATTTGCACATTAATTCTTTTCTTTTTTCTACTTTGAGAAACAACCACAACCAATTAAAGAAGACTTGTAAGGAGACCTTGGATTATGAATGTAGTTTGACACAGAATTGCAACGAACCTACGACGTGACAATCCAAGTATCCCTACACATTTCATTGCTCCTTATGTTACTTTCGTTCAAGCAAACGCTCGGCTGCCTCTGTTAACCGCTATTGCGAAATGTCGGAATTGACAGAGACCGCCGCCATTTTGGTCCCGCTTCAGATTTTTGAATGTTAATATCTCGAGTTTGAATTTATAAATTTACAAACGAATTATATATTCAGCCTAATAAGAAATGTTTCTATCAACTATACTAATATAATTTGAAAATATTGAAAAACAAAAAAGTTAAAGACGAGAGACTTTTGGCTCCTCTCTGCCCCTAATTTGAAGGACTAACCCCGTTTATTTGATATCAAATGAAAGGTCTTACTATATTGCACATTTTTTATTATATATGTCTTAACAAAATATTAACAGGTAAAAAGATATAAAAGAAAACGTGTCAATTTTTGCGAGATGAGTATGAGGCTATTTTTCGAGCCCAGGCGAGCGTCGATGCCTTCTTACCTGGAAAGCTCTATATGCAAAATGTCACATCTACTATCCTTCCTCTACCTTCACTGAAAATCTCAAGTCGATATCTTAAGTCGTTTAGGAGAAGATCTCAGGACAAGCTGACCCTCTAAAAATCAGTAAATCGTCCATATCTCACGACCGGAAGTGACGACGTACTTACGAAAAATTTCTGACAAGTTTCAGATAAATATCTATCAGATCTGAAAATTTGGTGAGAATCGGTCTAGCCGTTTCTGAGAAATCGCGTGCACAAAATCGGTAAGAAAAAAATAATAATAATAGGGAAAAAGAAACCGAACGAAAACAATAAGGTCTTCCGTTGGAGACGGAAGACCTTAATGATAACTAGTTCTAATTGTAACGGTGACCGTTACAGATGTTCCCCAAACGCTCCCCAAGTCCCTTTTTGTGCCTAATTCCTGTAAGACATTTTTTAAAGTATGAACAGTATCGAAGGAATTCATCAAAGAATTATAAAAGCTACAATGATATCAACTATATGAAATTATTTTAACGCATTGTACGCGCGCGCAAGTGCATGCACATGCAAGATGATCATGGCATGTTGTCTAAACCATTAACTTATCTATATATCGTGAGAATAAAAAAAAATCTTTAAATTATACATGCTACTGTTTTTCAAATATATTGGTCATTTTGCGTTTTTGCAACGCGCACGTGCATGCAGCCATGTTCATGCATTCAATTTTGGTAGTACCATAATGTAGAAAATCATTATACCTATATACATTCTAAATTTCATTCCGTTTTATTGAAAACTAAGAAAGTTAGAGGCATTTAAAGTTCTAGCCAATCAGATTGCAGCACACGTGTATGCGCATATTTTCATGAAAATTCTTATATATCATGCTGTAGATCTTCGTAATGTATGACGATATTCAAAATTTTAAAGGATTATGACAAAAAACAAGAAAGATATTATGACTTTAGTTTCAGCCAATCAGAGCGTGCATGCGCGTGAGATCTTGCTATTTTGACCATGTCATCTTATCTATACTAATAATGTATTCTTTCATTAAGTGTTTCAAAAAATTCCATAAAAAAATAGAAAAGTTTCGGCAATATCCATTATATTGGTCATTTCACGTGTTACACGTGCGCGCTCTTGCAAGAACGTGCATGCGCATGCTTGCATGAAAATTCTAATATAACATGCTGTAGATATTCATAATGTATGACTATGTTCAAAATTTCAAAGGATTATGACAAAAAACAAGAGAGATATTGAGACTATAGTTTCAGCCAATCAGAGCAAAGCGCACGTACATGCGCGTGAGATCTTGCTATTTTAAGCATGTCATCTTGTCTATACTACTAATGTATTCTTTCATTATGAGTTTCAAAAGAATTCATCAAAAAATAGAAAAGTTACGGCAATGTCCATTATATTGGTCATTTCACATGTTGCACGTGCGCGCTCTTGCAAGCACATGCGCGCAAAATGGCATGTTGACAATGTCATATCTTATCTACATTTATAATATGTCTATATATTCTAAATATCTAAGCATTACATCGATAAATGTAAAAATTACGGCAATTTCAAGTATATTGGTCATTTCACGTCTTGCAAGCACGTGCGCGCAAAATGACCTTCGTTCCGCAAATCTACATAACATGCCTACTTACCCCAAAAAGGTTTCCCCTTAATCGGATGTGTACTTTACAAGATCATTCGTGGACAAAAGTTTCCCGAGAAGAAAAATAATAATAACTAGAGCAAAGCTCGTTGCAAAGCAACGAGTAGGTCTTCCGTCCTGTTTGACCGGAAGTAGTTTTCATTTTTAACGAATATGAGAAATAACGCCCCAAAATTGGTTGAATCCTCAAAATCTATGTTAATTAATGCAAAAATAAGCCATTTTTTTGCTACTTCCGGTTTGACCGGAAGTGACGACGACGGACGGAAAATTTATTTTTATGTTCCTAGTGACATAAGATACCCCAAAACTTGTCAAGAATGACCAAAATACGCGTTTTCCGACTACTTCCGGTTTGGCCGGAAGTGACGTCGTCGGACGTATTTTGACGACGCCCGTAGATTAAGCTTGACATTTTGAACAACTTTGCTTCTTTGATGTATTACAAATTCTCAATACTTTTTGAGATATAAAGGAAATACTTATGGCCAGTCCCTTAATTTTAGGGGCCAACCCTTTTTTCGAGATATCATTTGAAAGATCTTGGAATTTTACACTTCTTTTGTTCTATATGTTATAACAAAATATTTCAAAGTAAAAAGATATCATAGAAAAGGTTGTAAAAAATTTGAAATTCGCGATAGGACAATTTTCGGGCCATAGCGAGCGCCGACGCGCGGCACTTCCGATAAAAATGAAATTCATTTTGCACATCTATAGACTTAGGACTATCATACCTGAAATTTTCACGTTTCTATCTTAAGCCAGTTTTTAGAACGTTCGCGGACAACCTGACCCTTCAAAAATCATAAAATCGACAATATTTCCGGACCGGAAGTGACGTCATCAAAACGGAAAAAAATGAATCAAGTTCAAGTAATGTTACATGAGTCCTGAAAGTTTCATGGAAATCCATCGAGCCGTTTTCGAGAAATCGCGTGCACAAAATCGGTAAGAAAAAAAAGAATAATAATAGGTAAGAAAAAAAGTGAAAAAGAAACCGAAGAATAACAAGAAGGTCTTCCGCTGAAGACGGAAGACCTTAACTAGAGCAAAGCTCGTTGCAAAGCAACGAGTAGGTCTTCCGTCCGGTTTTGACCGGAAGTGCCGGAAGTAACGTCAACAAAAGAAAGCAATGAGCTTAGTAGTCTCCAGTGACTTTATAATTTCAATTTTGCATCAAAACCTTCAAAATAAACTTTTTTTTGGCTACTTCCGGTTTGACCGGAAGTGACGTTGACGGACGGAAAATTAAGTATTTTGCTTCCAGTGACATATGTTACCCAAAAAACATGTAAAAACGGCCAAAATATGCTTTTTTTGACTTATTCCGTTTTGACCGGAAGTGACGTTATTTGACGAATTTCGACAATTCAGGCTTCATTTCCGGGTGACATCAAAGCCGAAAGACTGGAAAAAACTCAAATTAAACCATTTTTTCTATTTCTTTTGATTCAAGAGAGAAAGTTAAATTTTTCGTCAACTTCCGGTATAAACCGGAAGTACTTCCAATCGATGCTTTTTGTTGACGATTGTGAATGTAAACATAAGTTCTGTTTGCCTTTATTCAACAAGGTTAAATTTTTCAAAAAATCTTGAAATTAAACACCACTTCCTGTGTCGACCGGAAGTGACGGATGTCAAATTAAAAGACGTAATACATATTTTAAAGAGATGTTTTACCATCCCTGAAAATTTTGTGATTCAGTCTTGAGTGGTTTACAAGAAGATGCGTGGACAAAATGACGATTTTAAAAATGAAAATCGGACAAAAAATGCGACTGGAAGTGATTTTTCAAAAAATGAAAAAAAGGTCTGGAGATATTACAAAAATGCATCATTCCTGAAAAAATCATTGAAATCGGTTCAGTAGTTTCCGAGAAATCTTGTGTACTATGAAAAGGGAAAAATAATAATAATAGGAAACATAAGAAAAACAGTAAGGTCTTCCGAAAGAAGTCGGAAGACCTTAACTAGAAAGTCTTCTATTGCAAGCAATAGCATATGTCGCCCCGTACTGGACAAGATTTCATTTTTATCATCACTAAAACAATGGTCCATTAGCTAAGGTTGGACAACCATCGAGTCGTATCAGTCCTTTCCGTTGGAAACAGAAGACCTTAATTGGGTACATCCCACTAATTATGTTCCCCAAACGAAGTTGGGGAACATATTGTTTTTACTCTGTTTCTTATTATTATTATTATGTTCCCCAAACGAAGTTGGGGAACATATTGTTTTTACTCTGTTTCTTATTATTATTATTTTTCTTCTTCTTCTTCTTCTTCCTGGGTACTTTTTTGTCCGGGAGTGATCTTGTAAACTGTTCGTCCGATGTAGGTAAAACCTTTTTAGGGTCAGTAGACATGTTATGTAGATTTGCGGAATCAAGGTCATTTTGCGCACACGTCCTTGCAAGAGCGTGCACGTGCAACACGTGAAATGACCAATATAATGGATATTGCCGTAACTTTTCTATTTTTCGATGAAATTTTTTGAAACTCATAATGTAAGGATACATTAGAAGTATAGACAAGATAGCATGGTCAAAATAGCAAGATCTCACGCGCATGCACGTGCGCTTCGCTCTGATTGGTTGAAACTAAAGTCTTAATATCTTTCTTGTTTCTTGTCATAATCCTTTGAAATTTTGAACATAGTCCTACATTATGAAGATCTACAGCAAGATATAAAAAAATTTTCATGAAAGCATGCGCATGTGCGCGTGCTGCAATCTGATTGGCTGAAACTTTAAATGGCTATATATCCTTTGTCTTTTGACGAAATTCTTTGAAATTTAAAATATAGTCATGCATTAAGATAACCTACAATATGGTATAGAAAAAAAATCATGAAATCACGCACATGCACGTGTGCTGCAATCTGATTGGCTGAAACTTGAAATGGCTATAACTCCTTTGTTTTTCAACCGAACCGGATGGGATTTAGAACATAGATCGATGTTAGGGACTCCTACAAGAAGGTATGGTTAGCTTGCACGTGCACGCACGTGCATGCATTTAGAACGAGTATAATTAAAAATACACTTGAATGAGTGATTTTTATTACTTTTGGACGGAATGCTTTAATATATAGTATATTAAAATATATATATAGTGTAGACAAGATGATATGGTCATAACTCACATGCATTCACATGCGCTGGGATGCAACGCAAAAATTTGAATATAATTGGTATCCTTTTGAGAAAACGTTGTTAAAGTCAAAAATGCACAGAGTTTGTCTTATTTAATGAAGCTTACAGGGAATATGGCACCAAAAGGGAGTTGGGGAGCGTTTGGGGAACATCTGTAACGGTTCCCGTTACAATTAGCACTAGTTCTTATTATTTTTCTTCTTCCTGGGAAAATTTTGTCCACGAGTGAACTTGTAAACTACACATCCGACTTAAGTGAAACCTTTTCAGGGTCAGTAGGCATGTTATGTAGAGTTGCCGAACGAAGGTCATTTTGCGCGCACGTGCTTGCAAGAGCGCGCACGTGCAACACGTGAAATGACCAATAAAATGGATATTGCCGTAACTTTTCTATTTTTTGATGAAATTTTTTGAAACTCATAATGTAAGGATACATTAGTAGTATAGACAAGATAGCATGGTCAAAATAGCAAGATCTCACGCGCGCACGTGTGCTTCGCTCTGATTGGTTGAATTTAAAGTCTCAATATCTTTCTTGTTTCTTGTCATAATCCTTTGAAATTTTTAACATAGACCTACATTATGAAGATCTACCGCATGATATATAAGAATTTTCATGAAAGTATGCGCATGTGCGCGTGCTGCAAGCTGATTGGCTGAAACTTTAAATGGCAATATCTCCTTTGTTTTTTGACAAAATTCTTTGAAATTTAAAATATAGTCATGCATTAGGATATCCTACAAAATGATATAGAAAAAAAATCATGAAATCACGCGCATGCACGTGTGCTGCAATCTGATTGGCTGAAACTTTAAATGGCTATTTCTCCTATGTTTTTTGACGAAATTCTTTGAAATTTAAAATATAGTCATGCATTAGGATATCCTACGAAATGATATAGAAAAAAAATTCATGAAATCACGCGCATGCAATTGTGCTGCAATCTGATTTGCTGAAACTTTAAATTGCTATTTCTCCTTTGTTTTTTGACGAAATTTTTTGAAATTTAAAATATAGTCATGCATTAGGATATCCTACAAAATGATATAAAAAAATCATTGAATTACGTGCATGCACGTGTGCTGTAATCTGATTAGCTGAAACTTTAAATGGCTATAACTCCCTTGTTTTTCAACCAAACAGGATGGGATTTAGAACATAGATAGATGTAAGGGACTCCTACAAGAAGGTATGATCATCATGCACGTGCACGCACGTGCGTGCATTTGAAACGAGTATATTTAAAAATACTCTTGAATGAGTGATTTTTATTACTTTTGGACTGAATGCTTTAATATATAGTATATTAAAATAAATAAATAGTGTAGACAAGATGATATGGTCATAACGCACATCCATTCACATGCGCTTGGGTGCAATGCTAAAAATTGAATATAATTGGTATCCTGCTGGGAAAGCGTTGTAAAAGTCAAAAATGCACAGAGTTTGTCTTATTTAATGAAGCTTACAGGGAACATGGCACCGAAAGGGAGTTGGGGAGCGTTTGGGGAACATCTGTAACGGTTCCCGTTACAATTAGCACTAGTTCTTATTATTTTTCTTCCTGGGAAAATTTTGTCCGCGAGTGATCTTGTAAACTACACATCCGACTTAGGTGAAACCTTTTTAGGGTAAGTAGGCATGTTATGTAGATTTGCGGAATCAAGGTCATTTTGCGCGCACGTGCTTGCAAGAGCGCGCACGTGCAAAACTTGAAATGACCAATATATATAATGGATTTAACCGTAACTTTTCTATTTTTAGACGAAATGATTTGAATCTCATAATGTAAGGATATATGAGTAGTATGCACAAGATGACATTGTCAAAATAGCAAGATCGCACGTGCAAGCACGTGCGCTTCGCTCTGATTGGCTGAAACTAAAGTCTCAATATCTTTCTTGTTTTTTGATTAAATCATTTGAAATTTTGAACATAGTCATATATTAGGGAGATCTACAACCCGTAATAAAAGAAATATCATGAAAGCATGTGCATGCACGTGTGCTTGCAAGAACTCGCACGTGCAACACGAGAAATGTCCAATATAATTGATACAGAGGTAACAATTTAAATTATTGATGATATTCTTTAAAACTCATATTAGAAGTATATATTAGAAGCATAGACATGATGACATGGTCAAAAAAGCAAGATCTCACGCGCATGCACGTGCGCTTCGCTCTGATTGGCTGAAACTAAAGTCTCAATATCTTTCTTGTTTCTTGACGAAATCCTTTGAAATTTTAAACATAGGCATTTATTAGGATATCCTACAATAAGATATATAGCAATTATCATGAAAACACGTGCATGCACGTGCGCTGCAATCTGATTGGCTTATGCTTTAAATAGCTATAACTCCCTTGGTTTTCAAGCAAACAGGATGGGATTTGGAACATGGATAGATATAATGAACTTCTACAAGAAGATATGGTCACCATGCACATGCATACACGTACATGTACGTGCGCTGCAATCTGATTGGCTGAAACTTTGAACAGCTTTAACTCCCTTGGTTTTCAACCAAACGGGGTGGGAATTAGAACACAGATAGATGTAATGGACTTCTACAAGAAAGTATGGTCGCCATGCTCATGTGAGCACGCGCGTGCACTTGAAATGAGTAAAATTAAAATTACATTTGAATTAGCGTATTTTTTAATACTTTTGGATTAAATACTTTGATATTTAGTATATTAAAATCTATAGATTGTGAAGACAAGATTAAATGGTCATTACGCACGTGCATTCACATGCGCACGCGTGCAATGCTAAAATTTGAATGAAATTGGTACACTTCTGGGTAAACGTTGTTAAAGTCTCAAATGCATAGAGTTTGTCTTATTTATAAAGCTTATAGGGAATATGGCACCAAAAAGGGAGTTGGGGAGCGTTTGGGGAACATCTGTAACGGTCCCCGTTACAATTAGCACTAGTTATTTTTAGAATCGGTAGGAGAAGAAAGTAGTGCAGGAAAAAATTACAAGTTCCTAAATTTGCAGACTTGCATAAAAGAAATTGGGCAGATGTACTGAACTGAGCCTCATACTTGTTAATTGGCAGTTACTTTCCTACCAAAAAAACTTGGCAAGTGTAATTTATTAAGAAGATCAGCCGAATTATTTTGTGTATTATAACCCAGTGAGAACTCTGAAATTTCCCTACTTTCACTTTCATTTTTAGAGGTTCTGCCGGAAAACGAATCTGACATGCCACCTTCAATTCGAGCATTTCTGCATTGCACAGAGCTGATGTGTGTTATGAGATGATAAATCATGTGTAAACTTTCTCAGTTTAGCGGAATCATGAACATTTTCGGCAAGATGAATGTTTTGAATACAGTGGTGATCAAGGCTTCGCGCACCTGCAGGAGCGGATCCAAGGATTTATGAATTCTAATTTATACTTGCACTATCTAATGAAATGAATAATATACAAGTAATAGATATATAAGAAAACGCGAAATGATAATAAATGCAGCTATATATAGATAAAATAAAATAATTATAAATTCAAGAGACAAAACAGAAGGAGAATGAATGATGGCAAAATATCACATGACGGGAACTGAATTTTATGAATGAAACTTTTAAAACGTTACTTGTAAGTTGTATATGTTATATCTGTGTATTCTACCTGGCTGTGCGCTTCAAAAGGGGGGGGGGGGGAGGTCGTCTTGAACATAGTACCTTAGCCATAACGTTTGAACGGTAAGGGCTAGGGCTTTCGTATTTCAAATATGTAATCCTTGTGAAAAGAACTTTTATTGGATACGAAGAACTTTGACCCTTTGACCTAGACCTTGGAGAACACATGTGTACATCTTAACCGTTTTTTCTGTTTCGTTTCTATGGCAACTGTGAGCGACTCATTACAATTATCTTAAAAGTAGAAATCACTTTGACACATTGCAAAGAATAAACATTGAAAGTTTCAAAACGATTGCCTGAGTAGTTATTGAGAAAATCGAAATTAAAGAATTTTTACTTTCACCGTGGTTTCCATGGCAATAATCGATTATTTGAAAATTTTAAATGCGAATCGCACAACTACAGATACTAATCATTAAAATAAGAAAAGTTTCATAACGAACGTTTAAGGGACCAGAGAGAACACTCGCGGACAAAATTCGTCGCTTTTTACAGGTTTCCATGGCAACGGTAGACATATTGGAACTGAACGACCTCACTGCACAACTACAACTAGTGATCGTCCTTTGAGGAAAGTTTCAGGAAGATTGTCCCAGCCATCTCCGAGAAACAACCTGGATAAAAAAAAACATGCGTACAATCGCAATATGTCGTCCCCGACTTCGTTCGGGGCGACATAATAACTAGAAAGTCTGATATTGCAAGCAATAGCATATGTCGCCCCGTACTGGACAAGACTTTCATTTTTATCATCACTAAAACAATGGTCCATAAGCTAAGCTTAGACAACCATCGAGTCGTATCAGTCCTTTCCGTTGAAAACGGAAGACCTTAATTGGGTACATCCCACTAATTATTTTTAGAATTTTGAGAAAATTGAAATTAAAGAATTTTAACTTTCTCCTGGTTTCCATTGCAATAATTGATTATTTGAAAATTTTAAATGCAAATCGCAAAACTACAATTACTAATCACTAAAATAAAAAAAGTTTCATGACGAATGTTCAAGGGACCAGAGAGAACACTCGCGGACAAAATTCGTCAAAATTCGACGCTTTTTGCAGGTTTCCATGGCAACAGTAGCCATTCTGAAACTGAATGACCACATGGCACAACAACAACCAGTGATCGTCCTTTGAGGAAAGTTTCAGGAAGATTGTCCCAGCCATCTCCAAGAAAACGCCTGGACAAAAAACATGCGTACAATAGCAATATGTCTCCCCGACTTCGTCTGGGGCGACATAATAAGAAACAGAGTAAAAACAAAATGTTCCCCAACTTCGTTTGGGGAACATAATAATAAGAAACAGAGTAAAAACAATATGTTCCCCAACTTCGTTTGGGGAACATAAATACCTGCGAAGGATAACAATTTTATAGCCTTATTCCTGCCATTTTGAATTGCTGTTAATGAAAATCAGGAAAGAAGTGTGAACGAAAGTATTGTTCTCCCGCCTACATCCAAATCAAAAGTTAAAATATTTATATGGATTTTCATAAAACATTACTTATTTGGGGGAAAAAAAAACGAGAGATAACTCTAAAGATTTGTAAAACATCCCCCGTGAAACACAAATATTCCTTTTTACGGGTAATATCGACTGTCATTTCACAAATTCATACCAAAGCTTTTTGTGTTTCACGGGGAATATATGTTTACAGACAAAAAAGGATAAAATGCTTATTTTTCAAGCTATTTCGAAGTGCATTACAACTGAAACATTGTATTACAGAACTATATATAAGGGACAGCAAAATAAAAAGGTACTGTGCTTCACCGTACCTTTTCCGGGTTTCAATTCAGAATTTAATATGATTTAATACAACCTCTGTAATACGAATAAGAAGAAACAAATCAGAGATATCTTCTTAAAAAATTTATTCATATTTAGAACAGTCTTTCTACAAAACACTGAAGTATGGAGTAACATTCCTCTATAAATATACATATATATATAGTGTGACAAAAACTTCACCCATTACCCCCGGAGTAATATTCCTCCAGAAGACCAATGCAAAGCTTCTGAAGTCTGAAAATTCACTACAGAGTAATATTCCTCTAAGGTTATTTACAACTCTAAACTAAAACAAAAATGTTGTAAGGCCTAAGTATGACAAAATCTCGTATACAGGGTAATATTCCTCTAGAAGATTTTGTACGATGATTATAAGAAATAAAATGAACTATGTAGTAATATTCCTCTAAGTGCAGCTCTACTACGACGAAACTTATCTACAGAGTAATATTCCTCCAGAACGCTAACTATGCAAAGTTCTATTGAAGCAATATCTGTATTACGGAGTAATATTCATCCAGAAGGCTATACCTATGTATGCACAGCTCTATTGAGCCAAAATCTAACTACGGAGTAAAGTCTGTTAAGACAAAATATGAACTACGGGGTAAAAGTTTTCTATGTACAGATCTGCTACGACAAACACTTATATAGGGAGTAATATTCCCCCAGAAGGCTTATATTACACAGTTCTATTAAGTCTTAATCTGAGCCACAGAGTAATATTCCTCTATGTAATGCTATACATGTACTACGACGAAAGTTTATCGACGGAGTAATAATCCTCTAGATATTTACAACACTTAGAGGTAAAAACATATCTTTGAAATACTAGTAATATTTTTCTGGAGGATTGCAATTCTGACTAAACAAAAAATAAACTACGTAATAATATTCAATTGAAAGACTTTGAGGAGCTCTAAAAAGACAAAATTTCATCCAAAAAGTAATATTTCTCTTAAAAACTGCAATTCCAATAAAACAAAATATATACGGGGTTCCTCAAAAAGGTTATTATGACACAAATGAAACAAAATCTTATTTACATCCTCTACAAAACGAAAATTAACTACAGAGTAAATAATATATCTGATAGAATTTGTGTAGTTGTAAAAAGACATCTAGAATGCGAGGTGAACTCAGCATAAGTGGAGGTAAACAAAGTCTTTTCTACATAGTAATATTCCTCCAGAAGGTTATGTATGCACAGTTCTATGAAGGAAAAATTGAACTATCTTAGGAGTTTGTACAGTTCTAAATAAGAAAATCTGAACTACGGAGTATTATTCCTTTATGAGACTATATGTACTTCATTCTCAAAAAAGACAATATCTGAATTACAGAGTAATATTCCTCTAGGAGGCTATGTTAATCTCTATTAAGACAAAATATGAACCACGGAGGAATATTCCTCTAGAGGTCTATGTGCATTTCTAATAGCCATTAGGGCAAAATCTGAACTACGGGGGAATATTCCTCCATGATGCTATGTACATTTCTGATAGGGCAAAATCTGAACTACGGAGTTACATTCCTCTAGAAAGCTATGTTCATTTCTTATAAGACAAAATCAGAACTACGAAGGTGTGTTCCTCTCGAAATTTACATACATTTCTAATACAACACCACTAGGAGACTTTGTACATTCCTAATTAGACGAAATATGAACAAATGAGTAATATTCTTTTGAATTCTACGTAGAGTTCTTGTAATACAAAATGTGAACTATGCTGTTATATTCCTCTAGACGGCTTAGTACAATTATCATTTGAAAAACTGTGGAGTAATATTTCTCTAGAGGGCTTTATTCAGTTCTACTAAGAAAAGAATACTAGCTCCAGAGTAAAACTTTTCTTCTTGGAGGCTAAGGCTATGTACATTCCTTTAGTAGGTTCCTTACAGTTTTTTGTGAGAAAAATAAAATACTCTATGTATTTTGCTCTAAAAAGATATACGCAGCTCTTGTGAGACAAGACCAATATCCGAAGGCACCGGAAGGCTAAATACAGTTCTATATACATATAGTTTTTACATAAATAGCTACGTTGAAATTGATGTGAATAAGGTTTGATGAGATGGTTTCGAGTGCACAGGTATTGCCCTCGCCTTCATTTTGAACGTGTGGATGAATTGAATAGTGGTATATTAGACTAAACACGCAGGGACAGATCCTATGGTATCCTTGCACAGTTACTTCAGCATTCAAAACTTTGGTATGTAGTGGAGCATCTTTCTTGTCATATATTTTTCCAATCACAGAAAACGCTGCATCTAGAAGCTTCGTGCGTATCCAATAGAGAGAAATCACTGATGCACTCTTATGGCCCTAAAATGAGTTATATTATATGTAAAATTCAGCATGAATAAGTTTTACATACATGTATATAATACGTAATGTTCTGAGCACGCCTATTAATTCAAAAAGATACTAGGTCAATCTCTTCCGTGCATGCTTTTTTCAGAAATGATAAATCTGCATATCATTTATATATCGGTCATGATTAAAAAGGGTTTTGAGGATGCTCCTTTAATAACTGCGGAATGTGCAAATTCAAATTAATTCTTTATTTTAAAACGCATATCAAATTATTAACATAGCTACGTTCAAAACCTGATTTTAATGAAATAGTTTACATGTACTTACACGATGAATAAATTTCACAAACATAACGTTAACGTTGTATGAAAATACATTTTTTAAAGACTAATTGGTTTTTTCAGCAGATAATCTACAAAGATAATAAACTGGTAAGCATTTTCTTTGATGGACACATGATATAGAGATTCATGTACATTTAGTTTAATTCTACTTACAATGTAAATAAAGCCTTGTTTATTCCTAACATCATCAACATATTAAGCGATTATTTGTGTTGAATAAAAGATATTTTAAGAAGGTAATTTTCTCAAGTAAAATCGACCGAACTGATTAAAAAGAAAAGTTCAAAGAATGGGCAAATTGCTTGGAGTCCTACTTTAAGGACAGATGATACAAACTTTTGTCAAAGATTTTGAAAATAGCAAGTTGGGTCATGTTTAAATGTGTAAATTGAATAACTTTCACCGCGTAGTTTTTAACTTTTTATTCAAATTTGCACAAAAATGGAATTAAAAGTGAAAATAATTGATTAGATTAATAAGGATGGTTTCAGAAGGGCATACTTTTGAACATTAGAGAAGGTTTAAAATTTCTTTATTTTCTAGAAATTTATTATTTGCATCATTTGCAATGAAATTAGACAAAAAAGTATATACCAATCCAGACATCCATTTTTTGTTTGTATCATCTGTCCTTAAACCAAAATATGTTTAGAAAAATATTATCCTAGAAGAAATATGGAGTCTTATCAATATCTTTTATCGAATATGTAGATAGACACAGTAATTAATGTTTCAGACTTAAAGATGAGGGTATCCAGAATTGTAAATTGACCCTGCAAAACATATACCATTATGGACCAGCGGGTTAAATTTCCAATGTGGGTAAAAACGCCATTTCTCGGTGCAAAGAATGTATTTTTTCCCTTTAAGTGAAAACCCCTCTGAGCCATAACTCTCATTCCCACTGACATTTTTAAACAAAAAATTCATCTGTAAGAACATAAATTTTACTCCATTTATTAGATGCTTTAGTTTTTTTCCTGAAAGTTTAAGGAAACAGAAGTTAATGGTATTAAAAAAAATTATATCAGTAAAGGGTTAAGTAAACTTATCTGCTTATTGTTGTAGATGAAAAAAATGTTTCTGTTTTTATTTATTTATTTATTCATTTTGTATTTTTTTTTAAATATTATGTATTTTTTGTCTCGCTAAAAGCTTGTATAGTAGAGCTTTGAATCGTTTATTTTAAAAAGATAAAATATTTATATAGATAAAATAAAGGCACACATTGTTACATGTAGTAATATATAACCCTATCCTACATAAAATAATGAATTATCTTTAGAGAAAAAGTTATGTTATATTTCTTTTTAATTTTTGCCAAAAGATCTCACTCTCAGTTCAGAAGTGTTTTAGTAATATCTTGAAAACGTATAGTTAGTAACGGGTAATTAAAGTCTTGTTATAAAACAACATGGCATATTAAATAGACATTAACAACAAATCAAACTTTTCTCCTCCACCACCCACTGCGAGTATCTTGTAATACTCAAGGATGCAGATTATATTTTATGCGTGCTGGTCATAGAACGATCGAGGGAAGCTGTTCGCTAATCAATAATGGCAATTCTACCACGGTTATTGAAAAACTTCAAAGGAGCCGCCGGACATTATTCTCCAATAGACCACGAACGTCATCAAAAAATTATCAGATCAGAAACACGTATCAAATCTGAACAATTCAAATGCATGTTTGGATGTAGAATGAAATACTTGATTAGACCGCATCGATGTGTCGTCTTTTGCAGTATAAACACTGTAAATTGCATCAAGTTGCTGATGAATGTCGGTTTTTATAGCTAAGCGGGGCTATTCCACGGACCTCCCTACACATTAAACAACGTGATTTTAGCAGTAAAACAAGAACATGATTTTGTTTTTGTATATTCATTTTAACTGATCAATACATATAACGAACAAATTTGTAATTAAACAAGACTGTTTTTAATGCACGGAAAGCTCAAATATCTGCATTCCATATATAGGTAAGTCAACAAAATTTCTCTTTGGTGTTAAATAGAACAGCGTAATCGAGACATGGTGACCTAATTCGTTTCTTTATAGAGGAAACAATCGGCCGTATTAATCGTCCGTGGTAAATAGAAATAAAGTCCTTGTTGTCGTGAATGATGCAAGATTACCTCATCGGTCTCGAAATGTTGTTTGAATCATAAAAGCCGGCTAACGCCTCGGCTTTTATATTTCAAACAACATTTCTCGACCTCGGAGGTTATTCTGCAACATTCACGAAAACGCGGACTTTATTTCTTAATTTAACCATGACAAATAGTCTGCAATTGATCATACAAAGACCTTCCTTAGCTTTGAAACTATTTTGGAAATCATCTGGGTTGGCTAATTTAGTGTTAATATTCTCACATATTGAACGGGCATGGAAAACAAATTTTTCCTTGAACATAAAGTTTATAGCTAACTTCAAATATTAGAATTGAAATTATGTCACTCTTTGATAAACTGTAACGTATACGTAGCTTTTGTAAAAGGCTTCCTCGTTTTTTTTTTTTTTATTGTGCTTGTTTTAATTGTGTTGCAGTTTTAAAAATTTGGTATTCATATTTATTTTAACACAAAAAAATTAATTGAAATCAAGTGTGGAAGTATGACGTGAACCTTAAATTGGTCTGAGGAGTATCGATAATTGCATGAACCAAAGATGCACAAGTTCGATTAATTTAATTGAAACTTGACAATACTTAAAATGCAAATTGTAGTCTTCTAGTAAACGAAAATGTGTATAATACATGTAATGTCTTGTAACATCCGTCACAAATATATGTAGATATTAGATTTTTATATGAACAAGACATTAACATGAAAGGGCTTTCAAC
>NW_026937371.1:0-80266 GCF_032062105.1 Saccostrea cuccullata | reverse complement strand
ATATCTGTCAACCATCATTAACTAAAATCAATTGAAAAAAATCAAAACTGTTATTCACCAGTGACCACATTGAACGAAGTCATTTTTGAAAACATTATAAATAACTGTTAAAGGTGCTTAAATTTCTAAAATTAAAAATACTAGTTTTAGAACTAACTGCCCATAGTTAAGGTTCATTTCGGATATGTATTGGGGTGGATCCAAAAGAAATATACGTATTGAAAGTTAAATAGAAAATTTTTTGACCTATTTCTTCACAAGTAACCCAGGGGACATTTAGCACACCTGAGCACTGAAAAAAGCCAAAATCATTTAAGTCCACTCTAAGAAAATTTTTTGTTCGTCGATCCGTGCGCTTGTATTTAAACAAAACTATACAAATAATATTAATTTAAAATCCCTGCACCATGGGCATTCTGTGCTGTTTCCTGTTTTATTTCCGCACTATTTATCGTGCTTCTAATCTACTTACTCTGCTATCAGAAAAAATATGATTCTCCACTTAAATTTTAAGGTCACCTGAGTAACTCAGGTGACCTATTGCTATCCGTTTTCGTCCGTCATCGTCTGTCGTTAACATCTGAACATTTTCAGCTTCTTCTCTGAAACCAGTGAACCAATTTCAACCAAATTTTGTATACAGCATCTATTGGTGGCGGGGAACAAAAATTGTAAATTTCATGGTCCCCACACCCCCTGGGGCCTGAGGGGTGGGGCCAAAACCACTAAAATTATTGCCATCTTTAAAAATCTTCTTCTTTACTCCTGGGGCCCGTTTCATCAAAGGTCGTACGCCCATTCGTAGCGCTACGCCGGTGTTAAGTCAGGACTAGCATGAAGAGTTGCGTTTCATTAAACAGCGTATCGTTACACCTGACTAAATTTAGGCCAAAATTCTAGGTTTTCTCATGGGTAGGTGTAAGTACGGGCGTAAAGTTTTAATTAAGTAATTTAACTAATATTAAAACAAATAAGCGAATTCTTAAGAAAAAAAACGGTTCTTAGAAGTCTTTTAAATCCAAACATTGTATTTTTTAATTATACATACTATGAAGAGGCGGGGGGTTACAACCACTTTGGGGCGTAGTTGATTGGAGTAATAACATACTAAATTAAATCTTCTCAAAAGAAAATTAAAGATTGTCTCAATATATATTTAAATTGGGGAAATATTATTACTTTTATTATATCGATGTATAAGACGGTCATAATTACACAGTTAAGTTCAAGAAATGATTTATTCCTCAATTTTTTTTTCTCAGACAAACATTGATGCAGAAGACATCTTTATTTTTCATGATTTCGTTTAAAAGAGTAAAATTTTCATACTATAAGAAAATCTGAGTGAATATAAAGCACATGTAAGAGAACAATATACATGTTTTTTATTTCCTGCATAGCTTAAATTCTAATGAAAAACAAAATGAAGACTTAAGTGTAACTTAATTTCTAAGAGAGAGGCCACGCAAGCAGAGACTTTCTGTAAGAATATCTTTGTAGTCATCTCTCTCTCTCTCTCTCTCTCTCTCTCTCTCTCTCTCTCTCTCTCTCCTCTCTCTCTCTCTCTCTCTCTCTCTCTCTCCTCTCTCTCTCTCTCTCTCTGCATACTTGTAAAACGGTACAGTAAATTTTAGCTGCAGATAGGTAAGAATTTTTGTCTATATAACTGACTGTACAAGAGTCTAGTATTTCGAAATTATTTCATGAACATTTGCGCCATTTTAATAGACAATAAAAAATTATGATGAATCATTTGATAAAAATTTAATAGACTTAGAAAGGATTGTCTTACATATACCTTAGAAGTAAATGTATAAAATTAATTTCTTGACTCAAAATGTGTACAAATGTTAACTGCATTTTTTATACATTATTTTTGTTTTCAATTCAGTATACATATCTAATGAAAATAATGTTTTAAAATCGTATTCTTTCTCAAACTTAGTAGTATTTTATCAGTAGAGTCAGTAATTATCGAATCATGAAATGATTATCTATGGCGCGAAGTCATTCGCCTGTATCAATTTCGGGAAAGGGGGGTTGGTGTTGTATATAATTAAAATTCCAAAATAAACAGTTTAGCTTTTAATAAAATTCTGATATACATGTACGATCCTTTTTTAACTTTCAATTTATAAGACTTGTCATTGAAATATTGTAAAAACCTTAAATCGATTTCTTATACATGTAAGGCGGCGCACTGGACTATGATCAAGTGTTTTGATCATGAATTCACTCTTACAGAAATGTACCAGTTATCAATGTTTGGTAGACTAGGAAACCTTTTCTCCTACTTAGTATTTAGAAAGACTAAAATGGTGGCTCTATGTATATGTCAATAACATTAATTAAAATAAAAGATAGGACTAAGAAATGGGCAAGAGTTCCATTGTGCAAATCCATTAGAGAAAATAGACGAAAAGCCCGTAAAAATATAGCGTTTTCAAATTATTATTATTTCATACCTGTGCATGCATATACTTTGTTTACATATTTTAATGTTTGTTCATATTATAGTAATTAAGATATTTTATATTTATAACTATAACCGTTTCGTTTAATTTAAGAATTTGATTCTGGTAATTGAAATATTTTCTCCAAAAATTTGAGACATTGACATTTGTATTTTTTGACGTTGCAGATTGCTCCGGGTGTTAGAGAACTATATCACTTTAAATGTTGTAACTTGAAAAGTTTTTAAGTAAACATGATAAATCTTCGGTATTTATCTGCCAAGAACACGCTTTATCCACCCTGAAAATTTTATAAAGATATATTAATTTCTTTAAAAGATATGAGCTCAGTCTACGAAATTTTGGGACAACCCTCGTACATGTGTCCTACATGACCCTATAAATCAATGCATGTTTCAATCAGTGCAAGTATTTATTATTCTATAATTTGTGTTATTCTAATCTATTACGGGCTAAAATTATATACATATATACAATGTTTTGTATGCAGTGGACACTGTTTATATTTTTTGCGCCCCTGCAATGCAACGTTGTCAAGGACTTAGTCCTGCGACTAAGCGTATCGTTTACGACTCGACTTACGCCACTTGGTGAAACGCAAATTACGCCGGACTAAATTTTGGCGTAAGTCCCGGAAGTATGCCTAAGTTTAGGCTTAAATCTACGACCTTTGATGAAACGGGCTCCTGGACATCAAGCAGGCAAACTGTTGGCATGAATGTAATGAGCATTGAGTCCTCTACCAAAATTGTGAATTTTATGGCCCCAGCGTCAGGGGTTCTAGGCGGGGCTCTATAGATTATATTGAGCAAGAGTGCCTCTTCCAGATTTGTGAATTTTATGACCCCAGGGTCAGGGGTTCTGGTGTTATGGCGGTGCTCTATAGATTATATAGTGAAAATGCATTATTTCTTTGAAAATGTTCTTCTCTGCTCCTTGGTATTAAATAAATTAACTTAACACATAGTTATGATGAGCAGGAGTGCCTCTTCCACTCTAAAAAAAGTTTTACTTGTTGTTTTTAAAATAAGATATTAGAATGAGAAAAACTAGTAATTATTAGTAATCCATTTAGTCAGAATAGCAAGTAAATGACTATCATGGTTAGTAATTGTAAACATAATTAGTAATAAGGATGAATTCATTTACTTATAAAATGATTTACTAAGTATCAATAGAATAACTTAAATCATTGGGAATTGTATTACTTTAAGTTAGTAAATGTACTACTCATTTTTGTTAAATTATTATTACTAAATTTATAGATAATATGCTTTCTATTTACTAAATTTTATGAATTATTACTAAGTAAATGTAATTCTGAAATTAATTAAAATCTAGAATATTATTACTTAAAAGAATACTAAGTAAATGAAATACTTATCATATTTACTAAAATCGACATTATTTACTAGAAACACTGCAAGGTACCCACCCTCTGACATGTGAGTACTACTTACAGATTTCTTTATCAGAGTTCCCTAATTGGGTCCTCTGAATGGTTAAATAGAAGAAATCTACTTATGATGGAAACAATTATACTTTCCATTTCTTTTGCCAATTTCTTTGTAACTGTTTTATTATATATAACAATAAAACATTTGATTCCAACTTCGAAAGCCTTAAAAATTGAATAAGTTGTATTTTTTTAAGGACCATTTTAAAAATGGTTTAACATTTCAAGTACTTAATATCGCATTTTTATTAGTGTGATTTTTTTTTCACTTGAAGGTATATTTAGATGAAAGATAACTCCTCCTCACAGACAATTAGTGATAAGACTACCATATTTAAGTAATTACTGATCTGAATTCTCCTTGATTTAGTAAATAAATTTTTGTTTTAAGTAAATCAATTAAATACAATTCAAACATGCAAGATGTGTTTGTGAAACACCTATGCCACTGTATGGCAACATAGCAAAGGTTAAACTTTTCTTAAATGCAAATTTAATTATTGGGATTTCTTGATATCTCCAAGGTCAAAAGGTCAAGGTTATTGGTATCTAATGAAAGGTCTTGCTACAAAAAAATACATATGTGAAATATGGAAACACTTGCCTCAACCCTTCAGAAGTTATGGTCAAGGTTACCAATTTTGAAATGTAGGTCAAACTCCAAGGACAAAGGGACAGAGTTGGTGGTACCCAGAGAAAGGTCTTGGCACAAGGATGAACTATGTTAAGTGTGAATGCACTAACCCTAATCCTTTTAAAATTACAGTCAAGGTTTGCTTTTTAAAAGTGGGTCAAACTCCAAGGTCAAGGTCAAAGTTCTTGGTATCCTATAAATGGTCTTCTCAAAATGATTACATATATGTAAGTATGAAAGCACTTTTCCTTACCGTTAAAAAGTTATGGCCAAGGTTAAAGTTTTTTCACAAGGATGGAAATCTCCAGGGTCAAGGTCAAAATTTCATAGTTGTTGGTATTCAATGAAAGTTCTTTCAACAAAAAATAAAAATATATATGTGAAGTATTAATGTCCTGGTATTTACTGTTAAAAAGATTTGGATAAAGAATAAGTTTGAATTTTTTGTGTATAAGGTCTTGTCACAAGGAATACACGTGTGAAATATGAAAGTTATAGCTCCGCTAAATCAAAAGTTATGGGCAAGGTTAAAGTTTCTGCGGATAAACAGAGAATCGGAGAGACAGCTAGATAGACAGACGGAAACGACAAAAACTATATACCCCCGAAACTTCGTTTACGGGGGCATTAAGATATTAATTATATCTAGTAAATAGTGGTAAAATGTAAGTATTAAAGACCAAGTAAAGTTATTACTTATATACACAAATTTAAGTAAATATAAATTATTAAGTAAAACTTTTTAGTGTGTAAGTAAAACAATTTTTTAAAATACAAAAATCAAGTAAAACATTTGAATCTAGTAATTGACATATATTTCAGTAATTGATTTTAAATTTTAAGTAAATGCTTAGTAATTATCTATTACTTATCTTTGTTATTTCAAGTAAAAAATGACTACTAAGTAAAACTTTTTTAAGAGTGTCCAGATTTGTGAATTTTATGGCCCCAAGGTTAGGGATTCTGGTGTTAGGGAGGGGCTCTTTTGATTATAAAGTTTAAATGCATTAATTCTTTGAAAATATTTTCCTTTGCTTCTGGGTTTTATGCCAATGATCCAAGTATATATATATTTATGATGAAGAAAGGTGCCTCTTTCAAAACTGTAAATTGTGAATTTCATGGCCTCTGGTTTAAAACACGAACCAAATTCAATTGTATGAAAGTTGTTACACAATACTTAGGTGACCTATAAGGCCCATGGGCCTCTTGTTTTACACCCATCCTAAAAATTTTGCCTAAGATTAAAGTTATAATAGTATTATTTAACCACTAACCGGCTGGTACTTTTTTCATCAAATGTCCGACGAACAAGAAATTAAATTGGTGTGGCCTAAGTATTGCAAATATTAAATGCATAATAAGTGGTCCCGACCTGCACCCTGAAGAGGGAGGGGGTAATCATTAGAACTAATTTGAATCTACACTGTCTAACAATGATTCCACATGGGTTTCGATTTTCCTGACCAACTAGTTCTTGAGAAGATTTTTATCAATGATGCTAGTATTATTTTGCTATTTTGTAATAGAGGGTGTTACCGTTCAGTTTTTAAAATTTGAAATCCCTTAAGACAAGAATAACTTGCGCTAAGTTTAGTTGAATTGATCTCAGATGAGAGAGAGAGAGTGAGGGAGAGAGAGATCTGTTTTCGAGGGCGTCGACTCCAACTTTTATCTTATCAAATTATCAATGTACCTTAATATCATCAGATCTCTATATGGATGATTCTTTAAAATTTCAATTAATTTGATTAAACAATGTTATTTTTAACTTAAAGGTTATCATTGGGAAAAAAAAACACCGTCAGAGTCCACCAAGACATTCAGTATCCATGATATGGTATTGATGGACATTCCAAAATATGCCGGAGAGTGGCACTGATGTTACTGTACTTTGGTACAAAGGGTCGACAACTTCATGGACACCCTGTTTCAGGAGGATTAAAGGTTCATGGGGCAGGACGGAGCCATGGACAGAGACAATTTCGTCTCATCTGATCTGGTCTACCGGCTTCAGGCTGACACCATCTGGCCACCTCCCTAAAAAAATTAGGGAGGACCTAGAGGCATATGAGCAATATTAAACCGGGGTTCATGTTTTGAATAAAATATAGGTGCTGGCAGGATAAATAAGAGGCCCATGGGCCTAGCTATTTTTTTTTCCATACCCCCTCCCTCTAATACCGATTGTGACCCCTCCTACAATTTGGGGGTCATGGTGTGGATAATTTAAAATCTAGGTTCTTGACAAGACAACAAGGGGGTATTTTTTTAGTCAATGAAATGGTCAATTACCAACAAGAGGCCCATGTGCCACATGGCTCATCTGTGTAACTTGGATGATGCAGTTCTTTATCAGATTTCCCAATTTGCTATACCTTTCGTGCCCACCTTTACCCCTCGCCTTTCATGATTTTAATACAATAGAATCTACACTACCCCCACGCAATCTGATTAAAATCAGATGCTCTGATATGCTACCGCTTACAACCAACAGCTGATTTTAATCAGATTGTACTCCCACGATGCTTCCATATATTTAGTTTCAACTTCCTTGATCCAGTGGTTTTTTAAGAAGAAGAATCCTAAGAAAATTTTCCTAACTATTTCTATGCAAAAATTGGATTCCCAATTGTAGCCCCGTCCTATCCCCAAGGGTATTGATTTAACAATTTAAAATTAACACGACCCCGTCCAGGGATCATGAATCCCCACTACCATCCTAACTACCACAAAATTCTTGCAATTTCAATTTTCTTGGTCCAGTTATGCTTTAAAAGAATATTTTTGTATGCCACCCCCACCCGTAATTTTATCTTGTCTTCATTGTTAACCCTTTGAAGGTGACTTAGCCTTCCATTTTGGCAATTTAAACTCCCCTTTAATTTGATTAATTTTTTTTCCAAAGCGCGTTGAGCATGTCCAAAATTTACCGCACTTCGAAAATTTTTTTCAAAGTGCTTTGATTTTGTCCCAATTTTAATGCACTTTAAAAAAATTTCAAAGTGCATAATTTTTTCAAAGTGCGTTGCCACAGCTAGTCCTTACATGAAGCCTGGGTAATGGCAACGGGGTATAAAACCTTTGCCACAGTCTTTTCTAATCTGTAAACCTTACTCCTCCATTTTAGTACAACATATCGCTGATGCACATATTTTCCCTGCGGATTGAACTGCATCTACTCAGTACTCAGTATAAACTCTCTTCCTTAGCTGCAGATCTGTAGCGTTATGGTTTTATATGTTTGTCTTTGACCATAACGCTACACAGATCCCGTATAATATTAAAAAGGTGCAATTTACGGCTTAATATTTTTTGCGTACTTTTCGGGAGAATGTATCCACTGTTTAAAACATTGCTGTGATGTCATTCCTTTGTTCTTACAGTCTAAAAATTTACCTATGGCAGTCCGATATTAGTGAGCAGTCTGATATTAATCGTAATATCAGACTGTCTCAGTACTGATATCCTTCAGAATCGGACTGCTACTGAACAAAAGAAATTAAAAATGTGATAATTCAACAAACAGTAATTTAAACTTCTCAAATAGAATGATGATTTGGAAAACATTGATCTTACATAATTGCAAAAAAAAAAAAACCAAAAAACTTTCAATTACACTGAATATACTGTAACAGAAAACAGAATATGCGGCAGACCAGATAATGCAAATAAATAAATGAGTTGCGTCAAGCGAAAAGGGACCTTCGTGACAAAATTTTCGAAAATCGTTTTTTCGCCAATTCTGAAAGAGCAAGTTTTTCTAAATATTTTGATACCAAATTTTTTAATTTATACCTTCTAAATTCTAATTAAAACTCAAACTGAAAGCAATGCAATTTTAAAAAGATTACGCTATTAACGTTGAATAACGTCGCATAACGTTATTGATATTTGGAACGTTATTGTTAGTAAATAACCCTTTTGTATTCGTTAGAAATTATTTTTTCTACATGTATTTAAGGTTTTCAGTGCCCCCCACCCCCATTTTAGCATCTTTATGATAGTACATTGTAAAATAGCGATAAGTCTATTTTGAAAAAAACGAAATCTTTTTTCCATATGTATATGTAGTTATAGACCAATATTGAAATGATAAAGTAAGTTGTACATTTTCAAAGAATATATTCAACAATATCATTTAGTCTTTCTACAACATGAATATAAGCATGATTTAATCTTTGTTGGTATTTGAATGGATCCTTCACAAGAGGATAGACCGCTCACCAGTGTACAAAACCAAACAAGTTCCTACTCTGAAGTTATCTCGCAAGGCATTCGTAACAACTCGGAAATTTTCCAAGGAAGAA
The DNA here is from genome assembly GCF_032062105.1 of Saccostrea cuccullata. NCBI lineage: Eukaryota > Metazoa > Mollusca > Bivalvia > Ostreida > Ostreidae > Saccostrea > Saccostrea cuccullata. Next base: position 71,392 of record NW_026937371.1, on the reverse strand, counting down.
ATAACTTATGTTTGTAAACAGAAATGACCGAGTATTTACGATTGCTTGCAAGGGAATAAAATGAATAATTTTTTAAGGGGGTGTTGCAGCTTTCAGACATTGTTATAATTTTTTTTTTAGTTATCAATTATATCACACTTCTGTTCAAAATCGATGTCCTTTTATTTTATTTCAATTGATAATTATATTTAAATGTGGAAAATTCCACAATTCAAATTAGATTTAATGTTCCCCCCCCCCTTTCTAACGATGTTACTTGCCTATATGTCGGTGATTTAAGATGCTAAAATCAAATAAAATATACCGGTACACATTGTATTAATTATTATGACTTTACTATATATCAGTGAAAGAAATATTTTTTTCGTACATTAGGGAAACGGGGGAGGGGTAGGCCTTTCTTCAAAAACGAGCCCGACTAGTTGCACTTGCCATGGAACAAAGACACGTTACATCGCTTGCAATTGTTTAAATTTTGTGTAAAAAAAATATCGTATGTTGTACAATTTTGTAAAGAGAAAACCTTGGATTTTATTCTCATGTTAAAAATATTATGGAATTGAATTTGATCAGCACTAAAATATACCGATAAAAATACATGTATTTAAGTTATGTAGATATCTAGGCTTGATGCAAAACAACTAGTCGGACAACAATAAAAGTAAAACGTTAAATTCACACTTTCAAAATATACAAAAATCGTTAATATTTAATTAAAACATATGTATAAGCTTTTCTTATGTGCTACCCAGTCAGTCAGTACGTTGATTCATGCAATATTTTATTGACCAAGTCAATGGTATCGGATGACATTCTAACTGTACAATCTAAATATTTGATACACAGTTATACATACTATACATGTAAATAATCAGTTTAATTCATACTCAGCTGAATCAAAGAAAACAAGAAAATATATGTTTAAATGGTGTTGGATGCATGGTTCTCATCCCCTAAAAATCTACGTTTACACGCTGCCATTGGAAGAAATTTCTCATGATCTATTCTCAGCATTTTTTTGTAATAGATAGGTCATTATGCATTTAATTGTACAATCGGCAATCCTCAGCTTACTCCTCTCCACTCCATTCAAACAGGTACGAGCCATTCGAGGAGCTCCGAGTGATATCACCCCCCCCCCCCCCGCTTCAAGAAAAAAAAAAGAAAAGAAAAGAGAGAAAAAAAAAATAACGAATCGAATTAATGATGATTATTGGAAATTATTTACAAAACGAAGTATTTTTTTTTTCAAATCCAACATCTTATTCATAGTCAGGTTGTAACAGAATAATTATAACCACCTCTTGACTGACCATGTGAATAGCAAGACAACTAATGATCCGGGAATTAATTAAATGATCAAATATAGGAGCGATCTTTTTAAGAGAAGGGGGTGCATGTGCCGTTGAATTTTCAAAGTGTTTACGGTCAAAATAAAAAAAAGTCATTGTAAATTAATACGTTAAATCGAAAACGAACAAGCAAAATCGAAACAAACAAATTAATTAATTAAAATAAAAAAATTAAGGAAATCAAGATCGAGAGAATAACGAAAAAAAAATCGAAATTAATCCTTGAAGGCTTCCCTTTCCATAGTAACATAAAATTAACATAAGCACATTCAAAAAAAGTGTGCGCGTGAGGATGTTAGAGGGGGGGCCTCAAACTGTCTGATATTTTTTAATACAGAACTGTTTTCGGCATATATCCAATACCTATATGGCATTTGTTAATCGAGTAAATTCCACTCACTTATTCTAGACACATTCTGTAGCCATTGTGTACATTTTATTCGTCTCCCAAACATTTATAGTTGTCTCTACAAGCAATAAACTGGCTTGAAGTGAATTTGCAGCAGTTTAACAAATGATTTTAATCAAGAAAGTTTATCACTTTATAGACGACTATAAAGGATTAGGGTATGGGTAAAAATGATCAGTTATATAATGTGCCTAGAATTAGGCAGTGAAAGGTAATTAAGGAGGCTGGCGGGTCAAAAATTTAATCTTAAATTAACCACCAGATTTAACTTATTTTTTTAGATATGGTATATTTAGCTGTCAACTATCATTTGGCAAAGAAAAAAATTATATATTTTAGTTTTAAAATTTTATCATTTTGTATATCTTTATATGGAGCTCTCCTTTTAAAGGAGATTGACATAGTCTAAAAATGGCTGCCACCCCCTAGCCTCGTTAATTGACCTATGCTGGTATGTGGAGAAATTCTCCCCAAAAGTGCGTAAAAATATTGCACAGTAAATTGCATCTTTTTTGCATTACGGAGTTTGTACCGTTTTGGTAAAAAAAAAAGTCATGCACTAACCCTTCTGCGCATACGTGATAACAAACTTAGAACATAGAAGGCCTTTCCCAAAAAATATTCAATAAATAAACAATGAAATAAACAATCAAACAACATAAATGACATAAAAACATGCAATGAAACATAACTTTCTTTGATAATGATGAAAATTTTACCATATTTTTTCTTTCTACAACAACAAAAAAAAAACATTTTATGAAAATTTATCACATACATTGCAACTACAGCAAAAGTACAATAATAATTTAAATCTATGTCAAGTAATTATTCCAAGTTTAAAAAATACCTTGTCTACAGAAGATTGACCAGGTAGTGAAAGTACAGATATTCCAAATGTAGAGAAAGAAGAGGCCCATGGGCCTTATAGGTCACCTGAGCATTATTCAACAACTTTCCAGTGATTGAATTTGATCCATGTTTAAAGCCAAATGCTATAGCATTTACAATTTGGTCATCATAACTATACACTTAGCAGTTCCTTAGTTTGGTTACTTAATATCCATAAGCAGGTTAGGGGAACAAAAAATGCATCTCAACAAATCAGTAATATTCAGCAATAATGAGTAGTGCCGCTACCACACATGAACTCTTGACTCTTAGGCCTAGATCCACACATTGTACAATTTTTGGAAAGGAATTCATGCTTTTCAAAAATATTTGATAAATACCAAGGAGCACATTTCAAACAATTCATTTATTTTCAGTATATAAATACAGCCCGCCCCCCGCCTCTCTATGGTACAACTGACCGTTGGGCCTTGAAATTTACAATTCTTGAAAATTAGGGCCCTTGCTCATATTATATAGGTAGTTCATCTGCTTAAAATCTAGGTGCAAAGAAGAAATATTCAAAGAATTGATGTTTTTTCACTATTCATGTATAATCAATAAAGCACCCCCAACCAGAACCCCTGACCCTGGAGCCATAATATTCACAATTTTGGTAAAGGCACTCTTGCTCATCGTAACTGTGTACTTAGTTAGTTTATATGAAATGTAGGAGCAGAGAGGAAGAATTTCATAGAATTCTTGTATTTTCTCCATATAATCAATAGAACCCCGCCCTAACACAAGAACCCCTGGCCCTGGGGCCATAAAATTCACAATTTTGGTAGAGGCACTCTTGCTCATTATAACTATGTACTTAGTTAGTTTATTTAAAACCTAGGAGCAAAGAAGAAGATTTTCAAAGAATTCATGTATTTTCTCTATATAATCAATAGAGCCCCACCCTAGCACAAGTACCCCTGACCCAGGGCCATGAATTTTACAATTTTGGTAAAGGACTCAATGCTGATTACAATCATGCAAACAGTTTGACTGCTTGATGTCCAGGAGTAAAGAAGATTTTTAAAAATTGCATTAATTTTAGTGGTATTGGCCCCACCCTCCAGGGGGGTAAGGATCATGAAATTCACAATTTTTGTTCGCCTTCACCCAAAGATGCTTTCTGCCAAATTTGGTTGAAATTGGTTCAGTGGTTGCAGAGAAGAAGCTAAAAATGTTCAAATGTTAACACACGAGGAACGACGCACGACGACAAACGAAAACAGATAGCAATAGGTCACCTGAGTTTACTCAGGTGACTAAAAAAGATGAACAAAAAATTATATAAAGAAAAAAAATTAATTCATACCTCTCTCACAGTCAACATTTAAAAAAGAATGATTCATCCCCCCCCCTTTCCAGCCCAACCACCACCGTAGTTGACCTTTCACCCACAGACAATTATTTCAGCCAAACCTTTCCCCTGGCCCATCTTTAGATATAATCTCAACCTTAAAAGTGGTTTATCTATCCTTCCATGGTTCACATTTAACTCTCTCCCATAGCCATAAATAAAAAGTGTTTTGTCCATCCCTTTCCTCAAGCCTGCTTTAAAATTGGTTAGATGTTTTATGAGATCAGATGATTAAAGGATATTTGCTTATCCTATGGAACATTAGAATTAGCCGATTTTATGCCATATGATAGAGTACAACTTAATCCAAATGGCATATTTTATAATTTTGAATACTTTTAAATTGAGAAATACAATAAACTGTTATTGAGCTATATGCTTAATTCATCACTTTATTATGAAAAATGTCTTTGGATTTACATGTATATACAAACCATTGTTTGTTTAGGAATACTGTAAGTCCAAGACCCACTACAGCTTTGTGGAGGCCCTCATAAGTAGAGTAAGAAGACTATTGAGGCTCAACACGGGGAGCAGAAACAGGCACAGGTGGCTCGCTATATAGTGAAATGATTGTTGTCTATAAAATTTGATATGACTTTTTAATGCTAAATTCTACTGACTATCAGAGCTGATATTGCATGGAATTTGACCTCTTAATATCTGTTGAAATTATTTTTGTCCATATAATTCAATATGTATGTAAATTAAAAATAAAATGAAAAATTCTACAATGAAAAGTTTCTTAATCAGATATCTTGTGATTGTTTTGGGATTACAATATACACAGTCAAACCCTGCGTTATTTTGTGTCAAATGTGTCCAAGAAATTTTTTTTAATAAAGTGCTTAATTAATTTATTTTAAGTAACATATAAGTAGATTAAAAGGATTTAGATTTATTTTAGATCAAAGGGCATATTATTCTAGTCAAGTATAATCAGAACTCCACAGTGTGCAGTGCATGATAGCTAGGGGGTCAAATTGATAAATATAAAATAAATATATAAATAATATTTTTCTTTCTTCATGCTCACAAATTGACTGTGGTTTTATAAATATTTGTTGAGCACTCATTTTTGAGGAATTTGTTGTTGAGCAAATCCACGAAATTCAATATGTTCTTTGAATTGAGAAATTCAATATTTATTTAAATTATTTTACACAAACATATGAACACGAGAAAGTGAACCTGAATTAAACTATATATTCTTGTGATTTTGGAAAAAGTCTCTCTCACAAATAAGTCATTATTCAAAATACAATGTTTTACATGTATTTGATTTTCTTCACTTTACCACTGTTCAACTCGGTCACAAAGAGATTGTCTCTGGTGTCTACACATAAACCCCATGGTAACTGTAGATCACAATTATCAATGTAACGGAGGAAATGTCCATCCTGATCTAGGATTCGGACACAGTAGTTGTCCGGGTCTGATGTCAGGATCTGACTCTGGCTGTCTGTTGTGATGCCGAGTGGATCAAATGATCCCTTGGTAGTAGAGGAATGACCAGTGTATCTAAATCGGAGTTTTCCTGCCTGATTGACCACCACTACTGCATGGGCTGTACAGTCAGCCACACAGATATCTAGGTTCCTGTTCTCACTGATGTATTTACTAAAGATATTACTATATGAATACAGAGGTTTACCTTCACTATCAAACTGAATGGTTTGTTTCTCTGTGGAGCCAGAGTAACGGACAACTTTTGATTGTTTATCATTGTCACTGTCCATGGTAACCAGGAGGTCACCAGAGGAGCTACTACAGACAGTGTAAGGTTTCCACCCCTGTAGTCTGATCACTTCCTGTATCTGTTTATTCTTCACCATGTTTACAGTTCTTGTACCAGGGTCAGTATAAACTGGGTCTCCACTCCTTGTCACTGCTATGTCATCTGATATTTTTCCAGACTTGGTTTGGATTGACTTCAGTAGTTTGCCATGGAGGTTGTAGAGTTTCATGATTTTGTCTTCTCCACATGTCCAGATTTCTTCATCACTGAGACAGGTAACACTGTATAGTTCTCTATACCCAGTGTCTATGGTGGTGATGAGCTCTGGTTCATCAAGCAGTGGTTTGACTGGAGGACAGGATACAGCTTCTGGTGTCTTCATTGTGTAGCCACGCTCTTCTGTTGTAATGGATAATGCTGACAGAGTACCAAACATTTGATGGAGCTGTTCTGTGTTGATCTGATGAGGAGAATAACTTGGTAATGACACATTGACTTTAGGAGGTAAAGTTCTGAATTCAGCATTTCTAGATTTGTACCCAGAGGTTAGGGAGACATCATTGGAGTCCAGTAATTTCCTCAGATCAACTATGCTCTGTTTTACTTCAGAAGTAATCTGTTTGATTTCTTTTTCCTGTTTATTTACAGCAGCCAGGTGTTTAGTTTTCATCTCATCAATTTCAGATTTCAATTTGTTGACAATGATGTTAATTTCTCTGTGCCAGTCTTCTCCTTGTTTGGTGACAGCTGATGCCAGTTTCTCATAATGCTTTTCCAACTTTGCTTTTTCAGAGTATAGATCTGATGAAATTTCTTCATAAGTAGGTAATATTCTTTTTTCTAGTTCTTTCAGATCCGTCTTAAAAATTTCTTTCATAAAGCTTGGTTTCTGCAAGATATCTTTGAATTCATGACCCTGATGTTTACCCGAGGAGATGCAGGTAGAACAGACAGGGATGTCACATTTCTCACAGTAAAGTTCACAATGTTTCTGGGTGTGGTTTTGACATTTTGGGTAGTTAAGGATAGGAGTAGTAGTTCTGTGTTTGTATGGAACAGCTTTGTGTCTTTTAGATGAATCAGACAGATGCTCCCCAACACAGGCCTTACACAGGTTAATCTGACAAAGTTCACAATGACTCTGTAATGCAGCTTTTTGACACAGGTCACAATGGAGGAGAACTTGAGCTCTGTCCAGGGGATCTATCACTGGGGGCATGGGTCACTGACTACAGAAATATTAAACAATTTTGAATAAATACAATATATGAGTTGTTTTGTTAGAGAAATTGTTAGACAGTGTAGGTTTAGAAATAACAGGAAGGATCTATTTATAGCGTATTGGCGTGTTGGCTTGTAAACTTTTCTTATTTTTGATTTTAAAAAATCAAGAAAAATTTTTAGATAACAATCAAAACAGTTCATGTAGTTAATGGATATAATTAATCTAATCTTTCTAAGGTGGCCCTCTCATGCAATTTATCTAATGTATTTTACGTACTATTGTTAGTACTAGACTTGAGATCAATAATGATATCTGGAAATGTTTTGCCGCAAGTTAAATTTAGCCTCACCTCTCAATCCAACATGGCCTCCCTGATAATCCCGTACATCACAATTTACTTCCTTGTCGGTGTTCTAAATATTTACCTGTTACCAGGTCACGTGATTTAAATACCTCAGCTATCTAAATATCAACCTATGTAGAGAGTACGATTAAATTAAAATTGAGGGGTGTTATTAACAATAGTTACAGTATATGGTCATTAAACCCATGAAAATGAACTTTAGAGTCATCCTGTCTATCTTTTTATCTCCAGCTTTGTATATATGCATCATATTTTTGTCTATACGAAAAGTCTTCGAAATATTTTCTCCCTTAATTTTGTAGACGTTTATTATAATAAATATGAACTATTCACGTGTACTTGGTATTTTCAGATCAGGTTTTTCTAAGTTTTAACGACGGGTGACTTCATGTAACAGTGGTGTAGCATCGTTTTTGAAAGTGGGAGGGGGGAAGCAGCCAGAGAAAATATTTTTCATCTACCTGAAAAAGTTGACAAGCAAAAAAAAAAGTTTGCCCAGAGTAAGAAATCCTATTTTTTTTTTGGGGGGGGGGTGGACTTTTTCTCAGTGTCAACTACTTTCCGTACAAATTCTAACGCTTCATTTTTGGTACATCACTTAAAAAAGTCTAAAAAAAAAATGGGGGGGTCAAAAAACCAGGTTTTTAATTAACGTTTCCTATAGTAACAGTAAGGTTGGGAAAAAAGTGGGACTTAAATCCTTTGACTCTGCTGTGGACATCTTGGAGAATTGTCTGTTTATGTTGTGGCGCCACCTGGAGTATTATCTTATTCACTGCGTTCCTGTCAATCAGCAGAAATCTATATATACGTACCAGAGTCAGACTCAGACATACACAACTCAGGAGGCTTCAAGGTTAGTCAGGCTCTTTGTATCTCATGTTTTTTATGTGGTACAAACGAGTTTTAATACCTTAATTATGATCTTTTTTCTCTCAGTGAAATGAATGTTGTATGCATGCATGGATATTTCTAACTCAAATTTTAGTTTAAACCTTCTTAACAAGTGTGAAAATTTAAGAAAACAGGCACGACTGAGTCTAGGTGAATCCAAAATAAGGCAAAATTTAAAGTGTTTAATAAGGGGGCAAAAATAAAACTGAATGAAAATAATATATATATGTATAATATTGAAATTGTATATATATATATATATATATATATATATATATTCTAATAAGTTAATCTTTAAATGTTTACAGATTTAAATGGGATTTCTCATTCATCATTTGGAAAAATTCTGATGCAGACTCTTTACCAGAAAATTTGACAAACAACTTATGATGGGGGTGACCAATGAAGATGACACTGAAACAGACAGCAAACTCAGCTATACATGACTCACACCTCCAAAAGGTACAGAAGATTGACCAGGTAGTGAAAGGACAGACATTACAAATGTAGAGAAACAAGAGGCCCATGGGCCTTATAGGTCACCTGAGCATTTTTCAACAACTTTCAAGTGATTGAATTTGATCTATGTTTTAAGCCAGATGCTATAGCATTTACAATTTGGTCATCATAATTATACACTTAGCAGTTCATTAGTTTGGTTACTTAATACCCATAGGCAGGTTATGGGAATAAAAAATGCATTTCAACAAATCACTAATATTCAGCAATAATGAGTAGTGCCAATACCACACATGAACCCTTGACTCTTAGGCCTAGATCCACACATTGTACAATTTTTGGAAAGGCACTCATGCTTTTCAAAAATATTTGATTAATAGCAAGGAGCACATTTCAAACAATTCATTCATTTTCAGTATATAAGTACAGCTCCCCCCCCCCCCACTCCCTCTATGGTACAACTGACCGTGGGGCCTTGAAATTTACAATTCTTGAAGATTATGGCCCTTGCTCATACTATATAGGTAAAGTTCATTTGCTTAAAACCTAGTTGCAAAGAAGAAAATATTCAAAGATTTAATGTTTTATTCAATATACATGTATAATCAATATAGCCCCCCCCCCAACACCAGAACCCCTGACCCTGGTACCATAATATTCATAATTTTGGTAGATGCACTCTTGCTCATCATAACTATGTACTTAGATAATTTATATAAAATGTAGTAGCATTGAGAAGAAGATTTTCAAAGAATTCTTGTATTTTCTCCATATGATCAATAGAGCCCCACCCTAACACCAGAACCCCTGACCCTGGGGCCATAAAATTCACAATTTTGGTAGAGGCACTCTTGCTCATTATAACTATGCACTTAGTTAGCTTATTTTATACCCAGGAGCAGAGAAGAAAAATTTCAAAGAAATAATGCATTTTTCACTCTATACTTATTTAGCCCCACCCTAGCACAAGTACCCCTGACCCCAAGGCCATGAATTTCAAAATTTTGGTAAAGGACCCAATGCTGATAACAATCATGCAAACAGTTTGACTGCTTGGTGTCCAGGAGTAAAGAAGAAGATTTTTAAAGATTACATTAATTTTACTGGTGTTGGCCCCCACCCCCAGGCCCCAGGAGGGTAGGGATCATGAAACTCACAATTTTTGTTCGCCTTCACCCAAATATGCTTTGTGCCAAATTTGGATGAAATTGGTTCAGTGGTTGCAGAGAGAAGCTAAAAATGTTCAAATGTTAACACACGACGAACGACACACGACGACGGACGGAAACAGATGGCAATAGATCACATGAGTTTACTCAGATGGCCTAAAAAGATGAACAAAAAATTATATTAAGAAAAAAAAAATAATTCATACCTCTCTCACAGTCAACATTTAAAAAAGAATGATTCATCCCCCCTCTCCCTTTTCAACCCAACCACCACCGTAGTTGACCTTTCACCCACAGACAATTATTTCAGCCAAACCTTTCCCCTGGCCCATCTTAAGATATAATGTCCACCTTGAAAGTGGTTTAAATTTATCTATCCTTCCATGGTTCACATTTAACTCTCTACCATAGCCATAAATAAAAAGTGTTTTGTCCATCCCTTTCCTCCAGCCTGCTTTAAATTTGGTTCGATGTTTTATGAGATTAGATGATTAATGTATATTTGCTTACCCTATGGAACATTAGAATTAGCAGATTTTATGCCATATGATAGAGTACAACTTAATCCAAATGGCATTTAATAATACTGAATACTTTTAAATTGAGAAATACAATGTACTGTTATTGAGCTATGCTTAATTCATCACTTTATTATGAAAAATGTCTTTGGATTTACATGTATATATACCATTGTTTGTTTAGGAATACTTTAAGTCCAGCACCCAATACAGCTTTGTGGAGGCCCTCATAAGGAGAGTAAGAAGACTATTGAGGCTCAACACGGGGAGCCAAAAAAGTGGCACAGGTGGCTCGCTATAGTGAAATGATTGCTGTCTATAAAATTTGATTTGATCGACTTTTAATGGACTTTTACGAGGAGCGCTGACTTTTACAATTGACGCTTACTTTTACACTAGGGATATGTACGGTGGCTCCTTTACGATATAAATATTTAGCTCAACATTTAATTAAACGGAGATAACGGTTATTTCAATGCAGATATAAGTTGTCCTTGAAGAAATCGACAATGACCCTACCCTCAGCTCCCGGTCTTCACATGTTAGTGCCCCTAACACCATACTTATGACCACAAGAAAGGTTTTCGTATGCATTATCAATTCTGTACTTCCGTACATGATACAAGTTTAAATGTCCAAGTAAACGTCAACTGTAGAAGTCAGTGCTTCTCGTAAAAGTCCAATGCTAAGTTCTACTGACTATAATTATGGATTTATTGAGCAGATATTGCATGGAACTTGAGCTTTTAATATCTGTTGAAATTATTTTTGTCCATGAAATTCAAGATGTATGTGAATTAAAAATAAAATGAAAACATCTACAATGAAAAGATATCTTGTGATTGTTTTCGGATTACAATATACACAGTCAAACCCTGCGTTATTTTGTGACAAATGTGTTCAAGAAAAAATTTTAGTAAAGTGTTTAATTAATTTATTTTAAGTAACATATAACAAAATTAAAAGGATTTAGATTTATTTTAGATCAAAGGGCATTGATCATTCTAGTCCTGGCCAGTATAATCAGAACTCCACAGTGTGCAGTGCATGATAGCTAGAGGGTCAAATTGATAAAAATGTACATAATAATATTTTCTCATGCTCACAATAATTTACTGTGGTTTTATCAATACTTGTTGAGCACCAATTTTTGAAGAATTTGTTGTTGAGCAGATGCACAAAATTCAATATGTTCTTTGAATTGAGAAATACAATGTTTATTTGTAATAGGCGATGATTTAGTCCTCAAAATTGTGTAATTATCCCTGAAAACGTCTTTTTTACAAAATCCATGATGGCAACGATAATTGATGAAACCACAGGAAATAGTATTTTCATGAGATATTGAAAGTTTCTTCTTATGTTGGGTCTTTATTGAGCAGTCAAAATTGTTTATGAATTATAAATTATATTTTATACCTTATTGATAATATTATTTTTTAAAATTATTTTACCCAAACATATGAACATGAGAAAGTGAACTTGAATCAAACTATATATTCTTTGATTTTGGAAAAAAAGTCTCTCTCACAAATAAGTGATTATTCAACATACAATGTTTTACATGTATTTGATTTTCTTCACTTTACCACTGCCAAACTGGATCACAAAGAGGTTGTCTCTTGTGTCTACACGTAAGCCCCAAGGTAACTCTAGATCACAGTTATCAATGTAACGGAGGAACTGTCCGTCCTGATCTAGGATGTGGATACAGTTGTTGTCACTGTCTGATGTCAGGATCTGACTCTGGCTGTCTGTTGTGATGCCAACTGGAGCAAATGATCCCTTGGTAGTAGAGGGATGACCAGTGTATCTAAATCGGAGTTTTCCTGCCTGATTGACCACCACTACTGCACTGGCTCCACTGTCAGTGACACAGATATCTAGGTTCTTATTCTCACTGATGTATTTAGTGTATGAACTAGATGAATACAAAGGTTTACCTTCACTATCAAACTGAATGCTTTGTTTCTCTGTGGAGCCAGAGTAACGGACAACTTTTGATTGTTTATCATCATCACTGTCCATGGTAACCAGGAGGTCACCAGAGGAGGTACTACAGACATAGCGAGGTTTCCACCCCTGTAGTCTAATCACTTCCTGTATCTGGTCATTCTTCACTATGTTTACAGTTCTTGTAATAGGTTCAGTATAAACTAGATCTCCACTCCTTGTCACTGCTATGTCACGTAGCCTGTATCCAGACTTGGTTTGGATTGACTTCAGCAGTTTGCCCTGGATGTTGTAGAGTTTCATGATTTTGTCATTTCCACATGTCCAGATTTCTTCATCACTGAGACAGGTAACACTGTGTAGATAGCTATACCCAGTGTCTATGGTGGTGATGAGCTCTGGTTCATCAAGCAGTGGTTTGACTGGAGGACAGGATACAGCTTCTGGTGCCTTCATTGTGTAGCCATGTTCTTGTGTTGTAATGGATAATGCTGACAGAGAACCAAACATTTGATGGAGCTGTTCTGTGTTGATCTGATGAGGAGAATAACTTGGTAATGACACATTGACTTTAGGAGGTAAACTTCTGAATTCAGCATTTCTAGATTTGTACCCAGAGGTTACGGAGACATCATTGGAGTCCAGTAATTTCTTCAGATCAAATATGCTCTGTTTTACTTCAGAAGTAATCTGTTTGATTTCTTTTTCCTGTTTATTGACAGCAGCCATGTGTTTAGCTTTCATCTCATCAATTTCAGATTTCTGTTTGTTGACAATGATGTTAATTTCTCTGTGCCAGTCTTCTCCTTGTTTGGTGACAGCTGATGTCAGTTTCTCATAATGCTTTTCCAACTTTACTTTTTCAGAGTATAGATCGGATAAAATTTCTTCATAAGTAGGTAATATTCTTTTTTCTAGTTCTTTCAGATCCGTCTTAAAAATTTCTTTCATAAAGCTTGGTTTCTGCAAGATATCTTTGAATTCATGACCATGATGTTTACCCGAGGAGATGCAGGTAGAACAGACAGGGATGTCACATTTCTTACAGTAAAGTTCACAATGTTTCTCGGTGTGGTTTGGACATTTTGGGTAGTTAAGGTTAGGAGTAGATTTTCTGTGTTTGTATGGAACAACTTTGTGTCTTTTAGATGAATCAGACAGATGCTCCCCTACACAGGCCTTACACAGGTTAATCTGACAAAGTTCACAGTGGCTCTGTAATGCAGCTATTTGACACAGGTCACAGAGGAGGAGAACTTGAGCTCTGTCTAGGGGATCCATCACTGGGGGCATGGGTCACTGACTACAGAAATATTAAACAATTTTGAATAAATACAATATATAAGAGTTGTTTTGTTAGAGAAATTGTTAGACAGTGTAGGTTTAGAAATAACAGGAAGGATCTATTTGTAGCGTATTGGCGTGTTGGCTTGTAAACTTTTCTTATTTTTTGATTTAAAAAAATCAGGAAAAATTCTTATTAGATAACAGTCAAAACAGTACGAAAGCCTATTAGGACCAATCTATAGAGAAATAAAATTAAAAGGCGTTATAACGCCTTTCGAAAAGGCGTAGTAACGCGAAAAGGCATTATAACAACTTTTGAAAAGGCGTTATTACACCTTTCCATTCCAAAAGGCCTTATTATGCCTTTTCAAAATGCGTTATAACGCCTTTCTAAAAGGCGTTATTACGCCTTTCCATTCTGAAAGGCGTAATAACGCCTTTCCAATTTAAAAGGCATTATTACGCCTTTCTAAAAGGCGTTATTATGCCTTTCCAAAAGGGTTAAACTCTTTTTGAATAATTATTATTTTGCATTTAACAGGCCCGTGCTTTTACACCCCCCCCAACCACCACCCACCACTCTACTGGCCAAACTCGCGGGGGGACTTCTTGGTAAAACTTTGTTTAAATGCAATAATTTGGCACAGTTTTATACACTGCAACAAAATATTCAGAAACTAAGCACCAAATACATCACACTGACAACTGTTTGCATGCATATTAAGAGAAGGCAACACGTACTCTACTTGTGAAGATGTTTCTTGGAGCTTTGCTTGCCCTGGGTTAAAATTCATGTCATTTGAAGATATTTTTCTCTCTTCTTGGAAAAAAGTAAACTATTTGCATAGGTATAATGAGCTATTGTAATCAATGATCCTTGGTAGAAGTGTGCCTGGTAATAAAAAAGGACTTAGTTGGTTCAACATTGAAAATATATGACGCATTTAAAAAAAAAAAATTTCTGGAAATCTAATTGTTATCTTTTTAAATTATTTTTTGAGAAATAAGTCCTGTATGAATTGAAAAATCAATGTCCCACAGGTAAGATTTCTGCACCTTAATAGCTTTTAGAAAGGCGTAAGAACGTCTTTTAGAAAGGCGTAATAACGCCTTTAAAAAAAGGCGTTATAACGCATTATAGAAAGGTGTAATAACGCCTTATAGAAAGGCGTAATAACGCCTTTTAGATTGGAATGGCGTAAAAATGCCTTTTAGAATGGAAAGGCGTAATAACGCCTTTTACGCCTTTCAGAAAGGAAAGGCGTAATAACGCCTTTTAGAATGGAAGCGTTATAACGCCTTTTAAAAAGGCGTAATAACGCCTTTAAGAAAGGCGTTATAACGCCTTTTAAAAAGACGTTATAACGCCTTTTGGAATGGAAAGGCATAATAACGCCTTTTTTTCGCGTTATTACGCCTTTTCGAAAGGCGTTTTAACGCCTTTTAATTTTTTTTTCTCTAGATTGGTCCTAATAGGCTTTCGTAAAACAGTTCATGTAAATTAATAAATATGATTTATCTAATCTTTCTAAAGTGGCCCCCTCATGCAATCTACTAATGTATTATACGTACTATTGTACAAGACTTGAGATCAATAATGAAATCTGGATATGTTTTGCAGCAAGTTTAATTTTCTTAATATAATCTATCCTCACCTCTAAAACCAACATGGCCTCCCTGATAATCCCGTACATCACAATTAACTTCCTTGTCTTTGTTCTAAATATTTACCTGTTACCAGGTCACATGATTTAAATTCCTCAGCTATCTAAATATCAACCTATGTAGAGAGTACGATTAAATTAAAATTATGGGGTGTTATTAACAATAGTTACCGTATATTGTCATTAAACCATGAAAATGACCTTTAGAGTCATCCTGTCTATCTTTTTATCTCCAGCTTTGTATATATCCATATTATTTTTGTCTATACGAAAAGTCTTTGAAATATTTTCTCCCTTAATTTTGTAGACGTTTATTATAATATGAACTATAAACACGTGTACCTGGTATTTTCAGATCAGGTTTTCCTAAGTTTAACGACGGGTGACTTTCTGCAACAGTGGTGTAGCATCGTTTTTGAAAGTGGGAGGGGGGAAACAGCCAGAGAAAATATTTTTTTACTTACCTGAAAAAGTTGACAAGCAAAAAAAAAAAAAAAAGATTGCCAAAAGTAAGAAAACCTATTTCGGGGGGGGGGACTTTTTCTCAGTGTCAACTACTTTCCTTCCGGACCAATTTTTATGCTTCATTTTTGGTACATCACTTAAAAAGTCTAAAGAGGGGGGGGGGCAACAACCAGGTTTTCAGTTAACATATCCTATAGTTACAGTAAGGTTGGAAAAAAAGTAGGGGCGCACTCCTCCCCCCCCCCGTTGGTACGCCAATTTACAACTCTCAAAGCAGACATTTTCTTTTAATTGAACCAATGATCAACATCTCATCTAGCTGCAGATCTGTAGCGTTATAATTTAATATATTTGTCTTTTTTTTCATAGGCATAGTCACAGGGGGGCAGCGGGGCACTAGCCCCCCCCCCCACTTTCAGATCGGTTTGGGGGGTTGGCAAGAGTATGTCTGTGCCCCCCTCACTTTTTAACGAAGAGTAAAGCCTTTGAAGAAAAAGTTGGCTGCTACCCCCCCCTCCCCGAAATGGAATTTTCGAGTTTGGTGAATTTTCCCTTTCTTTTTTATTTTTATATTATATAGTGAAAATGCATGATTTCTTTGAAAATCTTCTTCTCTACTTCTTGGTATTAAATAAACTAACAAAGCACATAGTTATGAAGAACTAGAGTGCTTTTTTCAAAATTGTGAATTTTATGACCCCAGGGTCAGGGGTTCTGGTGTTAGGGCGGGGCTGTATTGGTTATATAGTGAAAATGCATTTATTCTTTAAAAATCTTCTTCTCTACTTCTGGGTATTAAACTATCTAAGTACTTAGTTCGTGTTTGCTCTGCTCTTATTTTGTATATTTGTTTAATGAACGTTGAGATTGAATATTGTTCGTTATTTCCATATTCTCTTCCAAAAATATATTCATGATGAAGAAAGGTGCACCTAGCAAAATGGTTATTTTTTATGCCCCCTCCCTTTCCTTGGGTAGGGGTGAGGGGTGGGGGTACAAAGTCTAAAATTAATTAATGCTTGGAAATTTGCTCTTTGCTGTTAATCAACCAGTTTATGATAAAATTTTCAAAATTTTGAAATATGTGGCCCCAGGATCAGTGGTTCCTTTGGGATGAGGTGTACAACTCGTTATAAAGTGGAAGTGCATTTTCTCTTAATGGTACTCTGATCTACCTCTGGGTATTAAGTAAATAGAGTAAGCATGATAAGTCTAAATTATTATAAGCAATGGTACTTCTTTCAAAATTGTGAATTGCGAATTCCATGGACTCTGGTTTATAACATGAACCAAATTTAATTGTTTGAAATTTGTTGCACAATACTCAAGTGACCTATGAGGCCCGTGGGCATCTTGTTAAATATGTGGATAAATTAAAGCATTGAAAAGCTAGAACTATAATAAACTTAAATCCTTTGACTCTGCTGTAGACATCTTGGAGAATTGTCTGTTTATGTTGTGGCGCCACCTGAAGTATTATCTTATTCACTGTGTTCCTGTCAATCAGCAGAAATCTATATATACGTACCAGAGTCAAACTCAGACATACACAACTCAGGAGGCTTCAAGGTTAGTCAGGCTATTTGTATCTCATGTTTTTTTATGTGGTACAAACGAGTTTTAATACCTTATGATCTTTTTTCTCTCAGTGAAATGAATTTTTTATGCATGCATGGATATTTCTACCTCCAATTTTAGTCTATACCTTTTTAACAAGTGTGAGAATTTAAGAAAACAGACACGACTGAGTCTAGGTGAATCCAAAATAAGGCAAAATTTAAAGTGTAAGGGGGCAAAAATAAAACTGAATGAAAATAATTTGGTGTACAATATTGAAATTGTTTATCTCGGTATGTACTTCCAGATAGTGAGTTCTGATAAGTTAATTATCTTAAAATGTTTACAGATTTAACTGGGATTTCTCATTCATCATTTGGAGAATCTGATGCAGACTCGATCTTTACCAGACATTGACAAACAACTTATGATGGGGGTGACCAGTGAAGATGACACTGAAACAGACAGCAAACTCAACTA
This sequence comes from Saccostrea cuccullata, assembly GCF_032062105.1. Taxonomy (NCBI): domain Eukaryota; kingdom Metazoa; phylum Mollusca; class Bivalvia; order Ostreida; family Ostreidae; genus Saccostrea; species Saccostrea cuccullata. The sequence continues at coordinate 53,613 of NW_026937371.1, read as the reverse complement.
TACATGACTCACACCTCCAAAAGGTACAGAAGATTGATAGTGAAAGGACAGATATTCCAAATGTAGAGAAACAAGAGGCCCATGGGCCTTATAGGTTACCTGAGCATTATTCAACAACTTTCCAGTGAATGAATTTGATCTTGGCATGTTTTAAGCCAGATGCTATGGCATAAAAATTACAATTTGGTCATCATAACTATACACTTAACAGTTCCTTAGTTTGGTTACTTAATACCCATAGACAGGTTAGGGGAACAAAAAATGCATTTCAACAAATCAGTAATATTCAGCAATAATGAGTAGTGTTGCTACCACACATGAACCCTTGACTCTTAGGCCTAGATCCACACATTGTACAATTTTTGGAAAGGCATTCATGCTTTTCAAATATATTTGATTAATACCAAGGAGCTCATTTCAAACAATTCATTCATTTTCAGTATATAAGTACAGCCCCCTCCCCCACTCCCTCTATGGTACAACTGCCGTGGGGCCTTGAAATTATACTTCTTGAAGATTACTGCCCTTGCTCATACTATAAAGGTAGTTCATCTGCTTAAAACCTAGGTGCAAAGAAGAAAATATTCAAAGATTTAATGTTTTTTCACTATTCATGTATAATCAATATAGCCCCCCAACACCAGAACCCCTGACCCTAGTGCCATAATATTCACAATTTTGGTAGAGGCACTCTTGCTCATCATACTTATGTACTTAGTTAGTTTATATAAAATGTAGGATCAAAGAAAAAGATTTTCAAAGAATTCATGTATTTTCTCTATATAATTAATAGAGCCCCACCCTAACACCAGAACCCCTGACCCTGGGGCCATAAAATTCACAATTTTGGTAAAGGCACTCTTGCTCATTATAACTAAGTACTTAGTTAGTTTATTTAAAACCTAGGAGCAAAGAAGAAGATTTTCAAAGAATTCATGTTTTTTTCTCTATATAATCAATAGAGCCCCACCCTAACACCAGAACCCTGTTCCTAGGGCCATAAAATTCACAATTTTGGTAGAGGCACTTTTGCTCATTATAACTATGTACTTAATTAGTTTATTTAATACCCAGTACCAGAGCAGAAGATTTTCAAAGAAATAATGCATTTTCACTATATACACATTTATCCTCACCCTAGCACAAGTACCCCTGACCCGAGGGTCATGAATTTCACAGTTTTGCTAAAGGACTCAATGCTGATTACTTCATGCAAACAGTTTGACTGCTTGATGTCCAGGAGTAAAGAAGATTTTTAAAAATTGCATTAATTTTAGTGGTATTGGCCCCCACCCCCAAAGCTCCAGGGGGGTAGGGATCATGAAATTCTTAATTTTTGTTCTCCTTTACCCAAAGATGCTTTGTGCCAAATTTGATTGAAATTGGTTCAGTGGTTGCAGAGAAGAAGAGAAAAATGTTCAAATGTTAACACACGACGAACGACGCACGACGACGGACGAAAACAGATGGCAATAGATCACCTGAGTAAACTCAGGTGACCTTAAAAAAAGATGAACAAAAAATTATATAAAGAAAAAAAAAATTCATACCTCTCTCACAGTCAACATTTTAAAAAGAATGATTCATCCCCCCTTTTCCAGCCCAACCACCACAGTGACCGTAGGTGACCTTTCACCCACAGACAATTATTTCAGCCAAACCTTTCCCCTGGCCCATCTTAAGGTATAATCTCCACCTTAAAAGTGGTTTATCTATCCTTCCATGGTTCACATTTAACTCTCACCCATAGCCATAAATAAAAAGTGTTTTGTCCAGCCCTTTCCTCCAGCATGCTTTAAAATTGGTTCGATGTTTTATGAGATTAGTTGATTAATGGATATTTGCATATCCTATGGAACAGTTAGAGTGCTGATTTTATGCCATATGATAGAGTACAACTTAATCCAAATGGCATTTTATAATACTGAATACTTTTAAATTGAGAAATACAATGTACTGTTATTGAGCTATGCTTAATTCATCACTTTATTATGAAAAATGTCTTTGGATTTACATGTATATAAACCATTGTTTGTTTAGGAATACTGTAATTCCAGGACTCACTACAGCTTTGTGGAGGCCCTCATAAGGAGAGTAAGAAGACTATTGAGGCTCAACACGGGGAGCAAATACAAGCACAGGTGGCTCGCTATAGTGAAATGATTGTTGTTTATAAAATTTGATATGACTTTTTAATGCTTAGTTCTACTGACTATAATTATAGATTTATTGAGCTGATATTGTATGGAACTTGAACTTTTAATATCTTATGAAATTATTTTTGTCCATGTAATTCAAGATGTATGTGAATTAAAAATAAAATGAAAACATCTTCAATGAAAAGTTTCTGAATCAGATATCTTGTGATTGTTTTGGGATTACAATATACACAGTCAAACCCTGCGTTATTTTGTGTCAAATGCGTCCAAGAAATAATTTTAATAAAGTGTTAAATTTATTTATTTTAAGTAACATATAACTAGATTAAAATGATTTAGATTTATTTTAGATCAAAGGCCATATTATTCTAGTCAAGTATAATCAGAACTCCACAGTGTGCAGTGCATGATAGCTAGAGGGTCAAATTGATAAAAATGTACATAATAATATTTTGTTTCTTTCTTCATGCTCACAAATTTACTGTGCATGGTTTTCTCAATATTTGTTGAGCACCAATTTTTGAGGAATTTGTTGTTGAGCAGATCCACGAAATTCAATGTTCTTTGAATTGAGAAATACAATATTTATTTGTAAAGGCAATGAGTTAGTCCTAAAAATTGTGTATTCTTGAGAACGTCTTTTTTTTTTTTTTTTTTTTTTTTTTTTTTTTTTTTTTACAAAATCCATGATGGCAACGAAAATTGATGAAACCACAGGAAATAGTATTTTCATGAGATATTGAAAGTTTCTTCTAATGTTGGGTCTTTATTGAGCAGTCGTTTCAAAATTGTTTATGAATTATAATGTATATTTTATACCTTATTGATAATATTTATTTTTTAAATTATTTTACACAAACATATGAACACGAGAAAGTGAACCTGAATCAAACTATATATTCTTGTGATTTTGGAAAAAATCTCTATCACAAATAAGTCAATATTTAAAATACAATGTTTAACATGTATTTGATTTTCTTCACTTTACCACTGTTCCACTCGGTCACAAAGAGATTGTCTCCGGTGTCTACACATAAACCATATGGATAATGTAGATCACAGTTATCAATGTAACGGAGGAAATGTCCATCCTGATCTAGGATGTGGATACAGTTGTTACCACAGTCTGCTATCAGGATCTGACTCTGGCTGTCTGTTGTGATGCCGACTGGATAAAATGATCTCTTGGTAGTAGAGGGATGACCAGTGTATCTAAATCTGAGTTTTCCTGCCTGATTGACCACCACAACTGCACTGGCTCCACGGTCAGCCACACAGATATCTAGGTTCCTGTTCTCACTGATGTATTTACTGAAGATACTACTACATGAATACAGAGGTTTACCTTCTCTGTCAAACTGAATGGTTTGTTTATTTGTGGAGCCAGAGTAACGGACAACTTTTGATTGTTCTTCATCATCACTGTCCATGGTAACCAGGAGGTCACCAGAGGAGGTACTACAGACACTGTTAGGATTCCACCCCTGTAATCTGATCACTTCCTGTATCTGTTTATTCTTCACTATGTTTACAGTTCTTGTATCAGGGTCAGTATAAACTAGATCTCCACTCCTTGTCACTGCTATGACATCTGATATTTTTCCAGACTTGGTTTGGATTGACTTCAGTAGTTTGCCCTTGAGGTTGTAAAGTTTCATAATTTCGTCATTTCCACTAGTCCAGATTTCTTCTTCACCGAGACAGGTAACACTGTATAGTGCGTTATACCCAGTGTCTATGGTGGTGATGAGCTCTGGTTCATCAAGCAGTGGTTTGACTGGAGGATAGGATACAGCTTCTGATGTCTTCATAATTGTGTAGCCATGTTCTTCTGTTGTAATGGATAATCCTGACAGAGAACCAAACATTTGACGGAGCTGTTCTGTGTTGATCTGATGAGTAGAATAACTTGGTAATGACACATTGATTTTAGGAGGTAAACTTCTGAATTCAGCATTTCTAGATTTGTACCCAGAGGTTAGGGAGACATCATTGGAGTCCAGTAATTTCTTCAGATCAGCTATGCTCTGTTTTACTTCAGAAGTAATCTGTTTGATTTCTTTTTCCTGTTTATTTACAGCAGCCAGGTGTTTAGTTTTCATCTCATCAATTTCAGATTTCTGTTTGTTGACAATGATGTTAATTTCTCTGTGCCAGTCTTCTCCTTGTTTGGTGACAGCTGATGTCAGTTTCTCATAATGCTTTTCCAACTTTACTTTTTCAAAGTATACATCTGATGAAATTTCTTCATAAGTAGGTAATATTCTTTTTTCTAGTTCTTTCAGATCCGTCTTAAAAATTTCTTTCATAAAGCTTGGTTTCTGCAAGATATCTTTGAATTCATGACCATGATGTTTACCCGAGGAGATGCAGGTAGAACAGACAGGAATGTCACATTCCTTACAGTAAAGTTCACAATGTTTCTCAGTGTGGTTTGGACATTTTGGGTAGTTAAGGTTAGGAGTAGATTTTCTGTGTTTGTATGGAACAACATTGTGTCTTTTAGATGAATCAGACAAATGTTCCCCTACACAGGCCTTACACAGGTTAATCTGACAAAGTTCACAATGATTCTGTAATGCAGCTCTTTGACACAGGTCACAGAGGAGGAGTACTTGAGCTCTGTCCAGGGGATCCATCACTGGGGGGCATGGGTCACTGACTACAGAAATATTAAACAATTTTGTATAAATATACAATATATAAGTTATTTTGTTAGAGAAATTGTTAGACAGTGTAGGTTTTAGAAATAACAGAAAGGATCTATTTGTAGCGTATTGGCGTGTTGGCATGTAAACTTTTATTCTTATTTTTGATTAAAAAAAATCAGGAACATTTTTTAGATAACAGTCAAAACAGTTCATGTAGTTAATGAATATAATTAATCTAATCTATCTAAAGTGGGCCTCTCATGCAATTTATCTAATGTATTATACGTACTATTGTACTAGAATTGAGATCAATAATGATATCTGGAAATGTTTTGCAGCAAGTTAAATTTTCTTAATATAATCTAGCCTCACCTCAAAATCAAACATGGCCTCCCTGATAATCCCGTTCATCACAATTTACTTCCTTGTCTTAAATTTGTTCTATATTTACCTGTTACCAGGTCACATGATTTAAATACCTCGGCTATCTAAATATCAACCTATGTAGAAGGTACGATTAAATCAAAATTAAGGGGTGTTATTAACAATAATTACCGTATATGGTCGTTAAACCCATGAAATGAACTTTAGAGTCATCCTGTCTATCTTCTATCTCCAGCTTTGTATATATCCATCATATTTTTGTCTATACGAAAAGTCTTTGAAATATTTTCTCTCTTAATTTTGTAGACTTTTATTATAATATGAACTATACACGTGTACCTGGTATTTTCAGATCAGGTTTTTCTAAATTTTAAGGACGGGTGACTTCATGCAACAGTGAGTGGTGTAGCATCGTTTTTGAAAGTGGGAGGGGGGGGGAGCAGCCAGAAAAAATATTTTTTACTTACCTGAAAAAGTTGACAAGCAAATAAAAAGTTTGCCTAAAGTCCTATTTCGGGGGGGGGGGGGGCTGTTTCTCAGTGTCAACTACATGTACTTTCCGTACCAATTCTAATGCTTCAATGCTTCATTTTTGGTACATCACTTGAAAAGTCTAAAAAGGGGGGGGGGGGGCAACAACCAGATTTTCAATTAATTACTATAGTAAAAGTGAGGTTGGGAAAAAAAGTTGGGGGCCCCCCCCCCCCCCCCCCCCCCCCCGTTGCTACGCCCATGTAATTAAAGATATGCAAAAATTGCGATAAAATAAACTCTCAAAGCAGACATTTTCTTTTAATTGAACGAATGGTCAACATCTCATCTAGCTGCAGATCTGTAGCGTTATGATTTTATATATTTGTCTTTTTTTCATAGGCGTAGTCACAGGGGGGCAGCGGGGGCAAAAGCCCCCCCCCTAAGATCGGGGGGGGGGGCAAGAGTATGTCTGTGCCCCCCCCCCCCCCCCGAACAACAAACCCTTTGAAGAAAAAGTTGGCTACTCCCCCCCCCCCCCCCCCACGAAATGGGATTTTTGAGTTTGGTGAATTTTCCCTTTCTTTTTTTATTTTTTATTTTGCTTGTCAAAGAATTTCTGGACTTGAGCACCCGCCCCCACCCACCCCCCACTTTTAAGTTTGTGACTACGCCTCTGTTTTTTATCCACCTTTCAACCATTTATAGTTGTCTCTTTAGGCAATAAAGTCGTTAGAAGTGAATTTTCTGCAATATAACAAATAATTTTAATCAAGCGAGTTTATCACTTGTAGAGACGAGTATAAAGGGTTGGGAGGTGTATAAAATATGCATATTGGCTACAGAATGTGTCTGGAATTAGGGAGTGAATGGCGGTTGATTGACCAAATTGATGCTTGAAAGTGGGTAATTTCCCCTGAAAGCGCGCAAAACATATTGCGCTGTAAATTGCATGCACCTTTTTTGCATCACAGGATCTGTAGCGTTATGGCCAAAGACAAATATATAAAACCATAACGCTACAGATCTGCAGCTACATCTTATCTATAACTTGATGCTATTACATAAGATCAATTGCTCTATAGAACATTTAATTGATGCTTTCACACATTTATTTATTAGGTAGGGGGGTATAGATCCTATTTTTTATTAAAAGAAAAAAATAAGTAACGTCAGGTGTCTGTGCTTGCACATGAATCATATTTATTTCTTTTGAGAACTTTCCTTTGGTACCAAGTTGTTTAAATTAACCTTTTCGCTGCCGAGCAGATTTGGAGTTCAAATTACGTACAGTGCCGTGACAGTTTTCTTATTACGTTAAATCTATGACGTAACGTTACTATGACGTCACAGAGGTATAAGACCTTTTTCGCCTTTCATTTATTGCAGAAAATGGTTTTACAAAATTGAAATTCAAGCAAAAGAACAAAATTCACTTCTTATTATATTTGGCCCTGAGAATTTCCCCAAATTTAAGTTTCAACTGAATCAAAACTTTATAGTGGAAATAAATGTTGGGTATGTGCTTTCTTAAAATATATAAACCAAACTTTTTAGAATGTGTCCCGTTTTACTATTTTATGGCGGTCAAAACATGCATGGAATGCGTATTTCCGGAAAAATCGTTAAAAATCAACTACTTAAAAGCAATTTTCAATAGGTCCGCATCATAACACCACTTTCAAATTTTCTCAGTTGAAACATTGATTTAAAAGCATTCTTTATGCAAAAAATTACGATGGTGTTATTTTGCGGACTATGTTTATTTTTTAAAAATGTGTTCATTTTTACACCACCAAAACCCATGAATGAGACAGAATGTTGCTATAACACGTTTTATAACTCGCCATGTATCGCTGAAAAATCGTAATTTTATAGGATGAAGTCTTCACATCAATATTATGAACATCAAGTAATGTTATTTCATATATTTAGTTGCAATGCTTTTGTCTATAAAGTCTTATTCGATAAAATAAGAAAAGAAATACATATACGTCATTTTTAAAATAATGACGTCACAATGGGGTGTAATACTTTTGATAAAATATAGATCTATAACGTTACTGGTCCTGTACCAGTAGCCGTCTAGTACCAGTTACCGTCTATTACGTCATTTCGCGTGTTTAAAACGTGATTTTTCGAGATTTTTCTTAAAGATCGTCTGCTGCAGACAGAAAGTAAACATGAGTAACTTACCATACATCAGAGATAATATTATAGTGGTATACTTTACAAAAACAGTGTTTCGTCCGAATAATCGTCTTGTTTATGATGTGGGGAAGTGACATCACAACTTTGAAACTGAGGTTTTGTTCTCTTTTTTATCTCAAAGCACCCCTATAAATGCGTTATCCTGAACTCAGATGCGATCAGTAACGCGTTAGTATATTTTATTGTATTTCTTCAACATGATGCGAAAAAACAATTTCTATATTTTTTCTCAATTATGGGAGAGCTGATACTGGAATGATTGCAATTGTATACCTATGCAGTTTGCACAAAACAAAATTATTTCCTGGATTTTGTGAGTGTATGTGTGTGTTTTTTGTCTCTCAAGTTCTGTTTACATTTAAATTCCTACCAAAATAGCGTTTGTAGCTAGATATCATTAGAAATTACGTAGACGGTAACTGGTACAGTGCATACGGGAAAATGGCGTCCTACCCTACCCCTCTTTAACGGTATGAAAACAAAGTTTCATGAGTAGGACTAGCAAAAAAATTATATATTCTGATAGAGCAAGAGTAAAGCTTTATATATGCCAAGTTTTATCTCCAAATTGTGTCAAATAGTGAAGCAATGAAAGAAAAACCTCCATTTTTAGACGGCTATTGGTACAGGACCAGTAGTCCTTTGTGCAATATAATCCTAAGCATAAGAAATACAACGTATATACTTATCGTGATAACAAAATGTAATAGGATAGACAATTTTAAGATACTTTTAATTGTCAAGAATCACAAAGTTTGCATGTGTTCCAAGAAAGCATTGCCTATTTGGCGTGCATCTGCAAAACTTAAGGACGCGATTGCACGGCGTCACGTGATCACGTCATATGGTGATAAAAAAAAAGAATGTTTGCTGTAACTATTTCCGGATTAAGGAGCGTTTGCGCTTGACAAAAGGGGTTTATTTTTCTAAAGTAGAGAAAGCATAAGATATTAAAGATTGTTACGATGCACTGAGAGTGTTGGTGAGCGTTGAACATATTTTTTATCTACGTGCATATTTTATGATTTGACACGTCTATCTATTGTATATCTCTGAACATTGAAATCTATTTCATTAAAAATAAATTTGATTTATATCTTGATGTTTATATATTCATTTTAAAATTAGAATTTTACTTAAGATTGTTGCTTATCATAGGATCTACATCTATGTATAGATAATTTCTAATAGAGATTCAGACGGCGTGATTTACTAGATACATGTATAAATATTGATGAACGAAGGCGATTTTGATAAACGTGTTACGGCGAAGACCACTTATGCCTAGCAGACATATCTTTTAAAAAAAATATCGCAGAGGATTTTGATCTTTAGCATTTTCAGCAGTGACATCGACCATGTAAATTTTCAATCATCGTCGCACATATATTGTAAACGATTGTTGTAAAATGTTTTAAGCGTTGTATTGAAACACAACACACTTCTTCTGAAAGAATACAAGGGAAGATATGTACATAGATAAATAAAAGAAACATGTTAACTCATCATGCTTATGGGAATACATTTGAAAAATGTTTTTTTTTTAATCACATGGACATGAACATAGATGTTTCACTCCAGCATATTTCATAAAGCGACGGAAAGTTATTTCAATCAATTATTATTTTTGAATCAAAACAGTAGATCTATAGTTTTGACGTCAATTGTATCATTATGACGTCACAATGGAGATAGCTCTCATCCATGTACAGGAGAAAATGAAGTGTACTTACTTGAAAAGAATCGGAAGGAAAACCATTTGTAAATGTGAATATTTAGAATAATCAGAATTACTAGAATTTGTCCAATAAGATTATTTATGGATGAATACATTTATTTCCAAATATATATATATATAATGCAGTTACAAGTTTTAGAAAATAACCTCTATTCATTCAATGTGTTTAAATGTCTGACCCCCCCCCCCAACCCGATTCCAGGTTACTAAGAAGAAACATCGCTGAGTGTTCAAAGCATGAAGAATAAGGCCTTTGAGGACTGTGCACTGGTTTATAGTATATTATTTATTTATACTGATATAGTAGCAAAATGAATGTTTTGGAGATGAAAAAACTGAGTTTGAAAAAAAAGTTATTTTCGTGACCACTGTCGGTGATAAGTAAATCATTGTGCTTCACATATAAAATGAGCATCAGCTGCCAGATTTCCAGAGAAAAAGTATTTATTTATCTATACATATGGCCTTTATTGTCTTTAAACAGATTATGCATATTTAAGGTCCAACAACAAACCATCATATGAAAATCTGTGAAATCTTTTAATATTTTAGGAAGGGGGGGGGGGTACTGAAATGCGTGTACCTTACAAATTAATCTGATTACCTTACTTCATATTTTAACCATAAGTCACTTATAATGACTAGAACAGCATATATTAGTTTGGGGGAAATTCATTGGGAAATTTTTTGTCTAGACGTTAAAAACTGCTATTGAGGTGAAAATATTACTGCAAATTTACAATTAATACTTCCCCAAAAAACAATGGCATTACTACATTTATCAATAGTTTCCGAAACAATTTTTATTTTCAATAAATATAAAGCATATTATTAAATATCTGCAAGAAAATATTTAATTTGCTTCAATTTTGTTGCATGTATGGCATTATAAAACATTCACCTCATAAATATCAAAAGATTAAAAAATGGTGGTTACCATGGCAACCATAACTTCCTTATAAGCCTGATGACCATGCTTGATACTTTGATATAATGGTATCACTGACATTAGGAACGTTATATGTAAAAATGAGAAAAATTCATTGTGCGGAATTTTTTCACGGACCCGTGCAATCCTTTCCTTAAATCCATATTTTGACACGCTTTTTCAATATTTGCTAAGAAATTACAGGTATTTATCGAAAATTACCAGCGTATTTCAGTGGTTAGAGCATTATGCTCTAGAGTTGCGAAGTAAGGAATTGATCCTTACGTCGCGGGTTCGATTCCATTGTGGGTCGTGGAGACAGGTTCTTCAGCTCGAACGAGATCGTATAAACCGAGATGCTGACACGAAAAAAAAACCTCACTGCTCAATGACCCAATCGTAACTACTCGGCCATTTCCGTAACCACAAATAACTTTTTATAAGATACGGAAAAGGGCGAGTGTGATCCGATTGCTCAATGACCCTGACTAAGTGCCGAGCATAAGACAAAATTTGCAGCTCTCCACCGGCTAGTAGTGGTGTCTCCATATGAGTGAAATATTCTCCAAAAGGACATTAAACTACAAGTTTACAATCAATCAACCAATCAATCAATCGATTGTCTCTATGGGTACATGTACTCATAGGCGTAGTCACAGGGGGGGGGGGGGCAGCGGGGGCACTAGCCCCCCCTTTCAGATCTGGGGAGGCAAGAGTATGTCTGTGCCCCCCCCCCCCCCCACTTTTTAATGAAGAACAAAATAACAGCTATTTTGTAATGATATCAATATATAGTTGTGTAGAAAAATATTGGAATTGAAAGTAACTTGCCTTTGAAAAAAAAACTGGCCTCTACCCCCCCACCCCCCCCCCCCCACCACCACCACCACCACCACCACCAAATAGGATTTTCGTTTTTGGGGAACTTTCATTTTATCTTTCTTACTCTTTTTTTTTTTTTTTTTTTTGCTTGTCAAAGAATTTCTGGACTTGAGCCCCCCCCCCCCCCCCACCACCACGAAATGCGAAATAGGATTTTCGAGTTTGGGGAACTTCCTTTTTTTTTTTTTTTTTTGCTTGTCAAAGAATTTCTGGACTTGAGCCCCCCACTTTTAAGTTTGTGACTACGCCTCTGCATGTACTTGTAATGAGATATCTGTTTAAAAGTTTAAAGTTTCGAAAGGGCTCGTATATGTACGGAAGCGTATTAGGGCCGCAGCAGTATTTTTTTTTAATTTGTTATAACAAATTATTAATTTGTTTAAACAAATTATTAATTTGTTATAACAAATTGATAATTTGTTATAACAAATTATTAATTTGTTATAACAAATTATAAATTTTTTATAACAAATTAATAATTTGTTATAACAAATTATTAATTTGTTAAAACAAATTGATAATTTGTTATATTATATAACTTTGTAAAATCCGATAATCTGATTGGTCAATACTAAGTACTTATTTTTTAATAACGACCGCTGAAAGCGAATAATGACTCGCACGAGCTGCCTCGTTTTCACTTTCGCTTTAGACAAACATGGAAGTTCGCAAGTTGTAGGTAAGAAAAATTTAAAAGACATAGTGAAGAACTCTGAGGCTGATAATACAAAACAATTACAAGCATATCTGTCAACATTTTTTGGGAATACTTAGCACATACCCTTGCATGGTTGAGTTCGACTTTTCCACTCACTCGGCGAGCAGAGTTTTGACACGGGCACTGGAAGTTAATGTAAATATATAGTATGTGTATATATAAAAAAGAAGGGTAGGACACTCTTTTTGAGGCAAATTCGGGTTTGACGTATTGTGGGCCTTTCTCAGAAGACTTGACGCGATTAATCGTTCACATATAACTTACTATCAATATATGTACAGTTTCGTTCCGCTCCAATGCCGTCCCTTCAAAGAAAAAGATGTTTTTATACCTCCAAGTGCCTAAGAATTTCGCTAGACTGTCTTACTTCCGGTTTATCCAAACTGAATAAAAAGACAAGTTCTGATTGGTCAATGTCATACACATACACAACGTAACTTTTTTTATATATTCATTATTACTCGTAGAAATTTATTTTGAAAAGGCTAAAATATATAAACTGCAACTAACTGTTTAACAAACGTTGAACATACCATGAAAAATAAATTGTTCTCGCTTCACGTCTATCCAGCTGTCTAAATTTTATTTTGTTATTGACCAATCAGAACTTGCTTTTTTATTCAGTTTGGATAAACCGGAAGTAAGACAGTCTATCGAAATTCTTAGGCACTTGGAGGTATAAAAACATCTTTTTCTTTGAAGGGACGGCATTGGAGCGGAACGAAACGGTACATATATTGATAGTGAGTTATATGTGAACGATTAATCGCGTCAAGTCTTCTGATAAAGGCCCACAATACGTCAAACCCGAATTTGCCTCAAACAGAGTGTCCTACCCTTCTTTTTTATATATACACATACTATATATTTACATCAACTTCCAGTGCCCGTGAGTTTTGACGCTGTTTACGCGATTACGGAGACTAAGAAAATAAAGACAAGCATGCCATGTAAGATTGTATCTTATCTTAGAAGACATAGGTATTTATATTTTGTGAGTGCATTTCCTCTGCAATTGTAAACGAGTGCGATTCTCAGTCTGGGGGAGGGGGTATTCTGTGTTATTCGGAGATAGATATATTGCGTTATTATTATGATATGAATTAAAATTTATTACTGAAACAGTTTCTTCTGAGTGATATTCAATGAATTAATAATTTGTTTAAACAAATTGATAATTTGTTTAAACAAATTATTAATTTGTTATAACAAATTAGTAATTTGATAAAACAAATTACTATTTTTGACATAATTTGAAATGTATACAATCTACGAAAGCCAGATCAAATCAGAAATCTTAGTATATGTCGGATTTATGAAAATAATTTGCAAATTATAAGGCTTTAGTGGGACTATTGAGAGCTTTTCCAACAGGGTCTTTTTATTATTATTATAAAAATTTCATGCATACAAAAGAATTGAATGACACATTAGGAATTTAATATCAAATTTCACCAAGAGATACCCACTCAAGAATATTTTGGGCTTTATCTTTTCGTTCGTTTTCCGGGGAAAGTTGTTACGGAATGTATTTTTTATTGATAATTTATCCGCAAATTCATTTTGGTCAATTATGCCTCTGTTGCTCACAGCTTTATAGGAAACCATGGAGGTTCACCACGAAAGCAGATCCAGGATTTTGCATATATAGAATTTGGTTTGGTTTAAAGATTTTATTTCTTACACATGAATTGGGTTGAACAGTAGACATAAATGCCTGTCGAAAAGCAGTATTCAAAGTAGATGTCACATGTAAAGAAAGAGTCCAGAGAGAGAGAGAGAGGGGGGGGTGTTCAAATGAACAAAATCAAAACACAAACTAGAGGTACTGTGAGCAATGAGCTCACTTAATGATACCCCCCCCCCTCCGCCTCCCATATTCTTATAATGACAAAGTCCATGTTTTGCTGTGGCCGGGAAACCCTAAATATGTGTCGGATCAAAAAATAAAATAGGAGGTGCACAATGGGCAATATGTTATGTAATAAAGATTCCGTGAAAAAGACATTAATTTCACTTCGTGGTAAAAGAGGAGTTGCGGGTAAGAGATGAGTACTCCAAAGCGTAACAGACGGACGGAAGTACATACCGATTACAGTATACCCTCCCACCTTTCAAGCGGGGGGATATAATAAAACAATTTATATTGTAACATGTAACATTCTGTTGCATGGCTCAAATAGATAATATATTTCCTAGCATACGAATTGGGTGATATGACTGTGCAGAGTCGGAAGGGGGGTGAGGGGGGGGGGGGGGGGGTTGGAGTGGGGGGGCACGTATGGACAAACTTTCATTAAAGCTTCTAAGAACAAGCTATAAGGAATAGAATCTAGGACATTGATGCAATTCATCATGAGATTGATGTTTGAAGTAAAAACTCTGAGCTGCTAGAAAAACATTAATAAAAGGTCAAAAGCTTTGCAGACTGTGTGCTTGAAACCAATATTTCAATGATTTCTAATCTGATATAGATTCCATAGTTCTGTGTACATGTCAAATATCCCAAAATAGTAATTTGTTATAACAAATTATCAATTTGTTATAACAAATTATCAATTTGTTTAAACAAATTAGTAATTTGTTATAACAGATTAATAATTTGTTATAACAAATTATCAATTTGTTATAACAGATTAATAATTTGTTATAACAAATTATCAATTTGTAAAAACAATTTATCAATTTGTTATAACAAATCAATAATTTGTTATAACAAATTATCAATTTGTTAAAACAAATTATCAATTTGTTATAACAAATTATTAATTTGTTATAACAAATTATCAATTTGTTATAACAAATTATCAATTTGTTATAACAAATTAATAATTTGTTTAAACAAATTAATGATTTGTTTAAACAAATTAATAATTTGTAATAATTTGATTAAACAAATTGATAATTTGTTATAACAAATTAATAATCTGTTATAACAAATTATTAATTTGTTTAAACAAATTAACCACAATAGGCCGTGGCTTCTCTCTCTCCTGGTCCACCTTTCCTATTCTGTGCGCCCTCTCGATGTTTTCTCCAATGTGAGGTAGATCTAGTTGTGTCTCACAAAAATCGCTTATTAAAGCAGCACATTTCTCCCGTCTGTCACCTCTATATTCGGCCAACCCGAAGAACAATAAATTGTCTCGCATGCTTCTACACTGTAGGTCAGTTATCGTATCTTCCATTGTTTTCTGTGCCTTCGCTAGTTCAGATATTTGACCTTTGACCTCGTCTGACGTTTTTCTCAATGAACCTATTGCGTTTCCCATATTCCCCGATGTTTTCTTTATATTATCCATCTCAGCTTCAACTGTGTGAACTTTCTGCATAACTCTTTCGAGTTTTACGTTTATTTCATTTATCTTTGAGAGATTTTTATCGATAATTGATAGCTTTGAGAATATTTCACTAACCCAAGTAGGTCGCCCCTGTATATCATAAGGACGCGTGTTCGAGTGGGCGGGTGGTGGATCTAAATTATTACCCAGCTGAATCAATGAATCATCACACATACACTCACCATTGTTCGTTTCAATATCCATCCTAAGATGTACTTCCTCCTCTGTGCTCTCTGCGTTCTCTGCGTTCTTTGCGTCTCCTCCTGAGTTAACTACTTCTTCATCCACACTCATATCCGCCATGTTCGGTAAATACTGCTCGTCCCCTGGACTTAGGTACAGTTTATGTCTAACGTTTTTGTTTGGATTACTGTTTTTTCTTTTTCTTTTTCGCACCATTAGTCTTACATTGAGCTAGCTAAAATTTTACTCTTTCTCACTCCCGTAAATCTTCTAAATCTTACATATATACCACACTGTTTACTGTGAACTCACCATGCCACGTAACCGGAAGTCAAAAACACGTATATGTAACACGTGTAAATCATCGTTTGAAATTCGGTCTGTTCAATACGCGTATCACGTAGAAAATAGTAACATATCTGCATGTATTAGAACAAAACTCTACATTTTTTTTTTCAGAAAACCTGACATAATTATGATAACATGAATTTACTTCGAATTCGCTGTTGGAATATTGTTTTTAAAAATAAAATAAGAAAGACAAAAAGGCCAAAAGCCGGCGAGCCACACCGACATGCACACTAACTGCAGAATTGAATGTAGTTTTATGGTGACGGTGGTCCATTCCATTTTTTCCCCAGACCAGTGAGCATAGGTCTTCAGCTACATACACACTAAATCATTTTCTATAACAACGGCAATTATAATCATTTTAGTCGTTTACAAATTTGGTCAGGCACGTAGCATCGTTTTTGAAAGGGGGGGGGCAGAGAAAAAAATATATTTTACTTACCTGAAAAATTTGACAAGCAAAAAAAAAAACAAACAAAAACAAAACGGAAAATTAAAAGTTGCCCAAACTCGAAAATCCTATTCCGTGGGGGTGGGGGTAGTGGTCAACTTTTTCAAAGCAAAATTACTTTCACTTCCTTTTTTTCCTACACTTCCTTGATATCACTATACTATGTTACAAAGTGTGGGGGGGGGGGGGGGGGGCAACCATCCTTTTTAATGAACATTTTCTATAGTAAAGGTAATGTTGGGGAAAAAGTGCCCCCCCCCCCCCTGTTGCTACGTCCTGTTGGTTATTACGACCGTCTTTAGAACTTCAGCGCTGAATCGCAGCGATAAACTACTGCATACGGAACGCATTTTGTCCGAGAATACTGTCAATAAATTTTTCTTATACCTTTTATTATTTATTAACATGCATGTATCTTGTACTGCCTTCCGTGATGTAAACTTCATTCCGTCATAGTTTATCACCAACGAATGCGACATTAAGATCCGCCTATTATGTGACGTAAGCGGTCTAACATTTCATCGACAGGTCCAACATCTCACTCTGCAGTCAAACATCGATTTTTTTTTATTCACACTCAGTAAAACATTAGATATGTTAGATTTTTTTCATATATATTTGTACTGGAACAAATTCTTACAAATATAAAGGTATAACAACATAATTCTTTTCTTTCAACTTTTTAACTATACGATATACGGCTTATGTTTTTGAATAAATCTTATAAAAATGTTTTAATAAACATTGGTTTAACCAAGCAATACAAATAACGACTTATTTTTATTATGGTAGGGGGAACACATTTTTAAATGTGATCATTAGTCATCTAATAATCAAAGTCATTTATTGATGTGTTGTCAAATTCACAATTTCTCAGTTCTTCTGACCGTAAACTAATATAATCTTACTGGAAAATATAACCCTGGAAAAAAGGACGGTGTGGGTTTTTTTTTTTTTGGTCAAAAAATTACATATCCTTTAGAAATATCAAAATTTGCCGAAATTCGCCGAAAGGAGCAAGACAAGATTAGTCCAGATGACGATTTTTATTTATTTTTTTTTTAATCAAAACAACAAATGGTTAAGGTAGAGTAGAGATAATTTTGTGTTGAATCGCTGTGCGAGTGTCAAAAGTCAGTTATACGTTGTTGAAAAGTAAAATTACTCGCAACGGCAGAAATTGAAATTCAACGAGCAAAATAATTGACTGAGGATCATTCTTCTTCATCGTTGCTCAATCTTCAATTTTGTGTTTTGAAATCAGTTGTTTATAAAATTTTAAACTCATATTAACAAGATCAGTTTCAATAAAAATTTATCAATACGATGATATCTCGTTATTTTAAGAAAAGGGTATTGAGGCAGAAGGAGAAAAGATAGAGAAGCAATGACGTTGCCATTAAGCAATTTAAAGGGCGACATATAGAGCAAGGTAATCCACTAACGATGAAATAGTAAAATGTTTAAAGAATCAAGTTGATTTTTTCAACATTTACAAGTACAGTTTTTTTAATATTTAAAGTTCTTTAAAATATTGTAGCGGTATGAATCTCATGGCATCAGTCCGCGAACACATGAAAACTCTCCAAATGCACAACTTAATTTTCTCTAAATACGATTTTTTTTTTTACAAAATCAAATCCAAACATACCAATTGATTCAAAGACTTGTTATTAATTATGGAAAATGAATCTAGTAAGTATCGTATGCTATATCAATGTTGAACAAAAAATATCGCGTTACGTTTGTGAATGAAATTCATTAAACGTTCAAAATGAAAAATGCAAGCTAGCTGGACTTATTTTGAAATATCCTGTATCCCATTCTTGTTTATGACGTCGCATAAATCAACGTCAAAATATCGCAACGTTAACGTAAACAATGCTACCTTTACAGCTATGTAAAACATAAATAAAGCTCTGTACAGGTATATATTGATAATTTCATAAAAATATACACTCTTTAGAAGAACTTAGAGGAATATTATTAATTTTGACACGGGGCCGAATTTTGCGACAAATGAACCAGGTTCTTTCATCGTCGGAATTTCGAAACCCACGGGTGATCTCGTCTAGATCTTTACCTAAAGACGAGATCACCCGTGGGTTTCCGACGATGGCAAAATTTATGCAAATTTAATATATTTTCAGTTGATTAGGTTGGTAGGTATTATAATTATTTTTAATAAGAAAATAATTTTAAGTTACGTCAAGAACTCTTGGGTCAAGTTATATTCATGTATTGCATAATAATGAACGCAATACGAGTAAAATTAAATATATTGAAACACAGTTATGCACAAATAATTATTCAAAAGTTTTCGTGATTTATCGTTGAAAAATGTATTGTACTTGAAAAAAGTTCATTTCTGTCTGTACACCTTAATACTGTAAATCACTTTTTATTCGCGAGAACTTTATTTTCGCGTAATTACGCGAGACGGTATGCTCGCGAAAATTTAATTCTCGCGTATAATAGAATTCCTTAAGATTATATAGAACAATGACCACAATTCGTGAAAATTTTGTCTCGCTAATAAAGAGTTAATGGCTATCTCGCGGAAATTAGGTGTCGCGAAAATTAAGTGATCTACAGTATATAGTTTTTAACGTAGACCTTATGTAATACATGTATATCAGATGTACCCGGCCCGTAGGCTAGCTAAAAACTGTACTGTAGCTTTCCGAAAAAAATATATATTAATAGACCGGTTTGTCAAGATATACCAGGGTATTTCTTTGGAGACTGCAGTTAGTTCTGCAACTAACCCGGAAATGTTTTAAAGGTCGATTTGGGGGGGGGGGGGGGAGGTCTTACAAAAACCTGAATCCCCCTAAAAATATCTTGTTTGTTCTTATGTTCCGATTTAAAAAAAAATCTGTGTATGTGTGTGATTGGGGTGATTTCTTATTTTTGATTGACTTTTCCAAAAAAGAAACCTTGAACATGCCAGAAGAAATAAATTGAAAATAAAAGTGTTCAAGTTTTTTTTATGATATAAAATAATAATAATGGTTATAAGATGTGTAAAGCCGAATCAAAGTTCATTTACATAAGTTAATAAAAATAAAAAGGGAAAAATAACGTGATTTAATTAAACGTCATATTTGATTATGACGTCATTATGACCAGCGTCCTGCAACCAGGTGTCTGCAAGTGGGTCTCAAAATGAGCGACTCGGACGATTTTTCGGACGGCTCTGATTCAGAATTAGAAACTGAAATCGAAAGTGATGACGAAGAAGAAATGGTGTTTTTGAATCAGCAGCCCTGGGTACGTGCCCTGCCCCCAGAGCCAGAGGACCAAGAGCCCTCCAACTTCACAGAAAATGTTGGTCCAAAAAATATGCCACCATCAGACAGCAAACCCATATCTTACTTTTTTCTGATGGTGACTGTTGACCTGATACATAGGATGGTTTTAGAGACAAACAGGTATATTCCTTTTTTTCTATATATACATGAATATATATACACATATAATTATATATATATATATGTTAAAAGTTATCAAGTAAGTTGACAACACGCTATATAATGCATTCATATATAGTCAATAAAATGAAGAGTATTTGATCCCCTTTATTCATTTGGACAAATTCAATATATTATATTCGGACAGATGGAAAATTCGTTCGGACAATTAAGATACTCGCTCGGATAAATTCGATATTTGTTCGGGTGAATTAGAGGGGAAAAAATCTTACTCTAAATATGTGTTTCCCCCGCTTAAGAAAGTAAGACGAGATTGAAGGGGGTGGGGGACCCGATCAACTCTCCTCGGATTTGCAGAATAATACATTTTTTTGTATTGGAGCGAATAAAAATGTTCCAATATAGAATTATTAAAAAGATAACTTAAAAAAATTCTTTTTTAAATACTTAATGTAGTAATAGGTGACAGGACGCCTTGACTAATGCTGGATTGGCCCCGAGATGTTCCACATTTATGCAGTCAATGCCCACAAAAAATATTGTATTTGAAGAATAATTCAATTTAAAAATATGAATGACAATAACAATTCATATTTGTCTGTATATGCAGATTTTGTATTTCCGTTCCTTTTGATCTCTTATACATTTTATTTACGAATTCACTACCCTGCATGATTTCATTTGGCATGTACTTTTCAAAAATACTAGAACCGATTTTCAACGAATTAACAAATTTTAATAGTCAATATTATAATTTTTATCAGAAATGTAAGTGTTTCTATGTTCTTCATATTACACTCCATAAAAAGAAAAATATGCACTGAAATCTGGAAAAGATTGAATTAATAAAAGAAGTTTTTCAAAAATGTGTCACAGGGGCTCTGCAAATACGGGCAGAAGGTAATTTTGTTGTAATTACTGCATGGATAAAAAATATTTTTTGCTTGTACAAAACTTTGCAGTGTATAAACATATGCATCATATCCCCTCTACTTATTTAAAAGGTAGTCGAACAGAATATTTTTGAATTTCAATTGCTGCATTTTTATTAAATTTTATACATTGACAGTACCAGTTCGGGATTTTGATTGGTCAAAGACTCAAAAGCCCACTCACTAAAACCTTTAAGAAGGAATTAAAGAATGAATTTTCAATTTGTCAATATTTATTTCGTCCGAATCAAACCTTAATTAAATTTTAATTCGCCTGACAACCAGTATTTAATTATATTTCGTACGAATATTTGAAATTGAATTATTGAGGCGAAGTAGTCTCCCTATACTGCTTAAAATTCTATTGGCTATTCAAGAGGGGGGGGGTTACAACTTTTTGCTACTTTGCAAAAAGAAACAAGGGGATCAGTGTTTTAACATAATCATTAGTAAAAAGTTATAGGAAAAAGAGGCCCCTCCCAAGCCCTCTGATATTGCCTTGAATATATCACAATGCCTACCAATATTTGAATTCATTTACTCTAATGGTTGTTAGATTACACAAGTAACAGCTTTTTAAAAAGCTTGCCTGACTAAATCAATCAATTTATCTGCATGAAGAGTGCCTTTTGAGCAATACTTTGTGGGTTTAAAAAATATCCTAACTTTAAATTTTGAGAACCTTATGTAATTGAAATTTTGATTTTACTGAACTTGTAGAAGAATCATCTCTGCACTGCATACTAAAGAATATTGTAGTTGAAGGGTTGGGGGGGGGGGGGGTCTGCAAGTGGAGTGATCTGCCCTTGTTTCTAAACTGATTTCAAGCTACATTGTAACACCTATTATAAAATCTGTTATCAAATCACGCATTGTGAACATTTTAAAAGATGGATGTAATTAAAACACATTTTGTTGGAGTGTATTTTCTCCTCTGAAGTAAACAGTAGTAATGTGTGCTCATTATTTTTTTTCTTAAAAGGGAAGGGTGATGACACTATCATATAATACATGATATATTGAGAATGAAATAAGAAAATTCAATAGTTAGGCTTTGTAGAAAGAAATATCCAAGATTATTCACTACTTTTTTATTTATCATGTGCATCTGAACAAAGATATATAATAGATCATACATCTGGAGACGATGGTTTAAATTGCGTTGTTTATTATTATTGGACTCATCCATTTATGGAATAAACCAACCGCGGGATCGGTAAACAAATTAGAAACATCATTTCTTTAGTGTTACATGTCCATATACCATGTATACTGATGTATACGATATGTTGTTTTAAAGAATGGTATAAAACTTGTAGATAGAATTTCTGAAGCATTAGAAGTAAGTTAAAAGGACAAACTTTATCACGGAAGTTAGCACACCCATTCATACAATAGAACAATCCAAGGAAAAGGCGCGAAGATAGCTTACTAGTGACATTTGGCGCGGAAAGAGCGATTCACCCCTTTCGTAGAGTATAAATGGACTGATCCAGTAGTATAGAAATGCAGAAAAAAGGATACACGGACATGTTGAAACGGCAAATCACATGAAATAATCTGTTCCATGCAAAAAGATTAAAGGAAGTAAACGCTGCAGTATTTCGCATCAGTAATATCTTTCTTTTTTCTGAAAACTGTTTCTTGTAAAATGCAGGTAAAGAATTCCAATGTAAATCAGCTTGCACAAAATCTAGCTCTTTAGATATGGTCGCACATTTTCGGATCTTGGAAATATCAATCCTTATACTGCCTGACGCCGTGACGTCAGGCAATAATCTCTCTCTCTCTCTCTCTCTCTCAGTAAACGTGTTCACAATTAAAATTATTTAAAAGTGCTATGCAAGTATTTTTCATTCTATTTATCAAACATTTTTAATTAATTCAAACAGGTAAAATCAGAAAAAACAAATAAAAGACTATTTTTATGCCCCGTTAATCAAAGAGTCAAGGGTATATAGTTTTTGTTCTTCTGTCCTTTCGTATGTCTGTCTGTTTGTTCGCAAAAACTTTGGAATGGATGAAGCTATGACTTTCATATTTCACAGAATATTCCTTGTGATACGGCCTGTCTTTCGGTTTGACCTTTTGGCCTTGGAGTTTGAGTATTGGATCGTCTTTAAAGAAAAAAATGGAACATTAAAATTGATCATAACTTTTGAACAGTTGGTGAAAAGACTTTTATACTTTACATGAATCTTCATTGTGACACGAGCTTTCATTTAATTTAAATATTTTTTTTACCTTTTGACTTTGACCTTAGATTTTTACAATACGGGGTCATCAGTGTTTCACAAACACATCTTGTTTTTTCTCAAATACAAACAATTAGTCCTTTCTTGTAGATATGCCGCGCAGTTCATTGCAAGCAAGGATCACATCCGGAGATTTTCTAGGCTGCTCGATTGGCGTAAAATTGGAGAAGTTACATTCAACGAAATGAAAGCGTTTATCGCTGTTATTCTAAATATGGGGCTAATCAGAAAGGCAAACATTGGTGAATACTGGCACACAACATATAAAAGTCAGGAAACAAGCTGGTTTCGAAGTGTATTTAGAAGAAATAGATTTCAACAAATCCTTCAGTTTTTTCACTTGGTGAATAACAATGACATTCCAAATAGAAATGATCCCAACTACTGTCCCGCGGCAAAGTTTCAGGTGCTTGTTGACCATTTTAATACTCAGTCATCACACCATTTAGTCCCAGAACAAAATATCAGCATTGATGAAAGTTTAAATGCTACAAGAGGAAGATGTACAATGTTGCAATACATCCCATCAAAAAGCGCCAAATTCGGAGTAAAACTATGGATGCTTGTAGAAGCAGCATCAGGGTACATATACAATATGAGAGTATACAGGGGTAAGCGATTCGACCCTACCCCTAGAGGTACAACGCAAGGTTCATACGTAATAAATATGTTACTTGAGTCGTCCAGATTGCTGAACAAATGGTATCATGTGGTTTGTGACAGTTTTTTCACGTCCATTGATTTGGCCAAGCAACTTCTCCGTGACCATACATACATTACTGGAACACTAAAACAAAATCGCTACATGCCGAACAAAATTAAAAATCCCCAGTTAGGACAAAACGATTCTATCTATATGCGACAAGGTGAATTATGTCTTTGTAGTTATAAAGAAAAAGAACTCAGAAAACCGGTCCGTATATTAACAACAAAAGAAAAGGCCGTAAACAATATACGCGGTAAGCCAAAAGTACTTGAATTTTATAACAAAAATATGGGTGGAGTGTATGGAACGCCGGGACTGTCTTATATGAAGATTAAATATTATATGCAGTGCTTCCTTTATTATATGCGGTACTATCTTTATTATATGAAGTAGTTTTTACATTATATAGTGTACAACCTCCATTATATGCAGTACTTCTCTCATTATATGATGTAGATATGTCATTATATTATGTACATCTATCATTATATGAAGTGCTTTTAACATTATATGCGGTAGTTCTAACATTATATGCGGTAGTTCCAACATTATATGCGGTAGTTCTAACATTATATGCAGTAAACACAACAATATAATATGTACTTCTCACATTATATACAGTACATTCATCATTATGTGTAGTATATCTGTTATTATGATGATGTTGATCATTAAATATTATGTCCGGTCCAGTTAGCATTCCGTGCGGTAGATTTTGCATTTCGTTATGATGTAGACACAGTATTATATGCGGTGCTTTCTTCTTTATGATGATGATCTTTCGGAAGCTACCCTTCGGAACTATCTGTTCAAGGTTCTTCTTTCTACATGTTCTATCAACTGTTGAATTCAGTACTTAATAAAAATACATGCGCGTATTATTTATGTCTCTGATTAAAGCAGTGAATAATAAATTATGCTACATGAACTAATTAAATTGTTTTTAAAAGATAAGAAGTAGGGTAATAGAGTAAAATAAAATGCCATCTACTTTATGGTATGAAGTAAAGGGAGAGAGAAAGAGAGAGAAGGGGGGGGGTGGAAAAAAATGAGATATTTTTTTCTTTCTTGTGAACAATATGGCATTCAAAAAGATTCATTTCATATGTAGGACAATCAATTTCAAAATGGGTAATGAAAAAAAATAACTGATGTCTTCGAGTACGCAGGTCTTTAACAGCGCGTTATAGAAAGCATTACATTATTTATTTACTTATATTTAGGGGTGGGGTGTGCTAATTTTTCATAATGTAAAATTATCCTTTATCTCTCAATCTAATAGGCACAAGGGTTTCTACCACATATCTTTTTAAAAGTAAATTCTTGAAGTACAATTAATCCACGACGACTCAATACAGTGACGTAGACGTTGTTTTTGAAAGTGGGGGAAAGGGGGGGGGGGTTCGGCAGGAGAAAAAAAATAACTCAAGTTACCTGAAGAAAGTGGACAAGTCAAAAAACATTGAGAATTTTCAAAAGTAAATGTTATGTTTAGGAAAAGGGGGGGGGGTGTTACTTCGCGCGTGTATAATGTCTGCTCTGAAAATCGCATGTCTTTATTTCCTGATACATATCATTTATTTAGTACAGTTGAAGACATGCAGTGAATATCATACATTTTTTATACGCCATAGTTTAACAATTAATACAATGGAATGGTAAAAATATTTTAATGATAAGCGCATCTCTCTCTCTCTTTCTCTCATTGTAATTAAACTACTGAAGTATTGACATGACTTCGAAATTCCTTTAATTAATATAGGGATAAATCTAGTTGATAAGTCAACGAAATCTTAACAAGCTTGAAATTCAACCATACTTAATTTTTACCGATTCCAAAAATCTTTGTTCTTTTTTAGCTGGATTGAAAATAAGTGTCCACAAAATAAAGATAGAGGTTGGCAGATTATGTTTCCCAAGAGATGAAAGATATTGTATCAACTGTTGTTGAAGATGAACATAATTTTTTATTTGTTTGTGCCCTCTTTATAAACAACTAAATCATGCGCAAATCTAGAGGGGGTGGGGTCAAAACACCCCCCCCCTGTACTTTGCAAATACTAAAGCAAGAAAAAAGTAACCTTGGACCACCCTCGGAAATCGCAGACCCCGCCCCCTGGTAACCGCGAATTTGCATTATTGATTAAATTGGTATGAAAATCCAAAGTTGAAAAACTAGAAGTCATTGACCCCCCCCCCCCATTTAATAGGTATTTGAAATTTAGGCGATTTTACGTTTTTTTGGGGCGGGGGGGGGGGTGGATTTTATTTTCTTGGACTGGGGTGACCCCCCCCCCCCTAAAAAAAATCTGGATCCGCGCCTGAACTAAAAAGTGAATTTTGTACACTTTTCAAAGATACATGTGTACAATGTAACTTATGAGGTTCTTAATTCAGCAGATGTTAAATATACAAGAAATATTTGTAACTTCATACGTTTTGCATTTAATTAATATAAGAAAATACATGTGACTATGTATATTAATTATTATTTTTGTTTACTTGCGCCACATGTGGTTTTTGTCAAACTAAATAAATAAAAAAAAATTAACCCAAAACCATGAAGAATGTCCATTTCTAAGAACGCAAAAAGTACAACTTTCTAAATATAACAGAGGGGGTTCCGAAGGGTAGCTTCCGAAAGATCATCATCATAAAGAAGAAAGCACCGCATATAATACTGTGTCTACATCATAACGAAATGCAAAATCTACCGCACGGAATGCTAACTGGACCGGACATAATATTTAATGATCAACATCATCATAATAACAGATATACTACACATAATGATGAATGTACTGTATATAATGTGAGAAGTACATAATATATTGTTGTGTTTACTGCATATAATGTTAGAACTACCGCATATAATGTTAGAACTACCGCATATAATGTTTGAACTACCGCATATAATGTTAAAAGCACTTCATATAATGATAGATGTACATAATATAATGACATATTTACATCATATAATGAGAGAAGTACTGCATATAATGGAGGTTGTACACAATATAAAGTAAAAACTACTTCATATAATAAAAATAGTACCGCATATAATAAAGGAAGCACTGCATATAATATTTAATCCTCATATAAGACAGTCCCGGCGTTCCATAGGAGTGGACCTGGCAGATTTGATGGTGACATCATACAGCAGCAACAGAAAGTCTATGAAAGTTTGGCGTAAGATAGTTTTTAACTTGATACACAGGATGGTAATTAACTCGTACATACTCTATAAAAAGAATACGTCAGATGTTCCGGTGAAAAGCAGGCTTTCTTTCATTCAAAGCATTATCTACGATTTATCGAAGGACCATCTGTCAGATAAAGAGGATGCCGCTGCAAACACAGCTGCTGGGCGAGGATTTGTCAAAGTTAAACTAAGGAAACTTCCAAGTGGCAGGCAAAAGGAAAGTTCCGTATGTTCAGACCGTAACGGTTTTGGAGGTCGCAGGAGAACGAGGACGATCTGTACGAACTGCCAGCGAGGTTTACATAAAGAGTGTTTAATGGATCACTTATGTGTGGCTGAGGACTAAACTCTGCCGATTGCAATTTGTTGGAATATATACTCAAAGTGACTTTATATACTTAATAGTATTAATAGCACAATTCGCAGACATTTGTCTGTGTGTCTTACATTATACTCTTACAGCTAGCTGAGCTGTTATGACAGAGAATATACGTGTAGCGTATGCCTATAAGTCTTAAATGTCTTATAGTCGTTTTATGCGGTATTTTTGTTTTTGTGTATACTTTGAGGTAAAAATTATATATTTACATAATTAGCACATATTTGAAAACAAAATGTCGATGTCGTCATACAGCAAGTATATCTGCTGTACATGCGGTATAATGTACATACATGTACATGTAATTTCTTTAACTGATGTTTACGGAGACATATACGATAGATAATTAAGTCACACGTGTTGAATTTATTTTTCTAATTCCACATTTCTAGGATATCTCTGGCTTGTTTAGATATATAGTGATGACATTGAATAAAAATTATTCATTTTACTGAAATAATCACTAATATTACGTTATATCATTATAACCACAAACAATACATGATCAAAAAAGGAAAGAATTGTAATTTTAAAATGGAATTTTATTTTCGTTTTCACATATTAGTATTGAAAGAACACTTTGTTGTATGTGTGGAAAGGAGGAGGGGCACATGAATTTGTTTATCATTCATATATCTAAAATGTTGATAAAATTTTTGAATCTAAATAAAAATACATCTGTAGTATTACTTTGTTTGCATTTTCTATAAAGTGATATACGGCGTTAAAGAGAAAAAGAAAACCTGTTTGAAATTATCCTTCTATCAGAAATTCCATGCATAGAAACATACATGTAGACAGTTGTTTAATTTCAAATCAGAATGCACTGTTTTAATTTTCAAATGACTAATAACATACCCCTTTAACATTCCTTCCAAATAAATTTTTCAGTAGAACGTAAAATGATAGTTTCCTACATAACAAGAGGCTAAAATGGCGCGAAACTCAGAACTATGACGTAACGTCATAATCAGTTTTACTTGTGACGTAAATAAGCTAACGGTAGGCCCAAAATAGGCCCACGGCACTTAACGTAGTATTTAAAAATCGGCCCAAAATAGGCCCGCGGCACAAAGAATGTTAACGAGGCCCGATCTAGTTGAACTGCGCATACGTTTTAACGCAGCGTCGAATCAGAGACGTCACAGTACCCTTGACTGCCGTCACAATTGAACACAATAATGTCACAATTAAAATGACGTCAAATTGCGCTAAAATGTTTCGCTGATCTTGCATACCTGGTAACTCTATAGACTGTACAAGTTGAAAGCTGGTATTTCTATTATTTACATGTTTTGTTTTGTTTTTTAAAAATTTTTTTAAGTGATAAACAACTTTGGAACATGATTTATTTTGAGGTATCATTTTCTTGGTACATATTCATTAATTTTACCTTGTTTTATTTCAAATTGTGAGTTAAAAAACAAACACTGCCAACCAAATTTAAAGTAAACGATTTTAGTCTTTCTACTTGAACATGTTGAAGTCTTCATACACACCCCCTTTTTTTATTGAGGACTTAAATATGCATGAATTAGCTTGATTTAAAAAAAAATCAGTCTATGAATCATTTCAATGCAATCCCCGATATAGTTCATTAAGGTCTTCCGTTTCCAACGGAAGACCTTCTACTGATTCTGAAGATTAAGATTATTAGGGTCTTCCGCTTCCTTCGGAAGACCCTACTGTTATTCTACTGTTTCTTATTATTATTTTATTTTTTTTTTCCCGCTCGATTTTTGACAGGCGATTTCTCAAAAACCTTTGGACTGATTTTTATGAAACTTTCAGGTTAGATACCTTGTAATTAAACCTATTTATACCTGTTTTCAATTTTTTGATACATGCCTTTAATTGTGAGTTATTGCCCTTTAATTAATAATTTTGATGTCTCGTTTCCACTAAAAATCTCAAGAACGACGTAAGATATTTACACGAAAGTTTGAGAACTTGTAGCCAATACATTGTAGACGTGCACAACGATAAAATTATAAGCTGATTTTCTAAAGTTTGGAAGCTATAAAACGGCAAATTTTAGTAATTTTTTTTCTTGAATTTTTGCTACTTTTTGTGTAATAACTTTTGAACCGAGAATAATTTGGTAAGAAATATAAAACAAAAGTTGTGTGTAATTACGAGAGCTTTCATATTAGATTAATGAAAAAGGGGCTGGCCCCTATAATTAGGGGTTAATAGCTCATACACGTTTTTTCTGATAGCTAAAAATATTGGTATATTATGAAAAAGTTTGACTGAAATAATTTCGAACATATAAAATCTTGTCAATTGATATAAAAAGAAATAAACTTCCAGCTATATTTCATTGTTTTTTATATAAAACAAGTACATGTATGTGAGAAACCTTTCAGGAACAAGTTGTCTATACTAATACTATAGCCAGCCAAGCCTTTTCTGCATACATGTGCACATTTTTAGTTGATGCATCTAAAAGATATAGATTTAATTCGGTGTTTCTTTGTTTTCTTTTTATTCAAATAATTTCAAAATGTGATGATGTACACAACAATAATTAGTACCTAGTTTAGAGGATTTTTCGCGCTTGTTTGTAAACAACGCGCGGCATTGTGGGAAATAGGAAGGTACTAAAGACGCGATGTACTAAACACTTTTTTAACCTGATTCAAATTTGTCTGTTAATGTTCCAAACAATTGAATTTTTGTATAGCATATGCCTCGAAGGCATAACGTCTGTGCCTAAGTAATTTAAAATACTCAATATTACCATTTAATTAAAAATTAAAAGGTCAGGTTAATATCAGGTCTCTAGTATATCCCGTTTTTAGTGTGCCCCTTCGAGTCGACGTCGGACACATGTTTGTCATGGTTTACAAACTGAAAATAGAAACAATGATTTGTGAAGTTGAACATTATCTCACGAAGAATCCGTTTTTAGACATACACACTCATTTAATCTGGAGCTACGAAGTACTTTGTCACTTCTCTGGAACATTATTCTAAGCAGAATTATCTCGATTCATATATTCTAAGAATCTTGTGTGAATTGTTTACGAGGAAATTCTGACTGTCACATTAACAAGGATGAACACTCTTGACTCGGCTTGGGATTCCCCAGTGATAATTTTATCGAGTGCCGAAAGAGCTGACGGCGACATTTTAATGAATGATTGGCTTGGACCATTGGAATGAAGGTTAGAATATTTTTATTACTTATAATTTACACTACTGATTACATGACAGTGACGTACATTGATGTTATTAGAAATACACAGACACACCGATATATATCTGTTTTACAGTTCAGACGCTCTCTGTTTGCCTTGTAAATCCCCACAGCTTTATATTTTTTTTTTTTTAATTTGAGGATGTAATTTCAACAGTCCTACTATCTATCATAGTGATCATACTCTATAATTAAAACTGCACTTAATGTTACAGAATATATTCAACTAATTATATATTGACAGTGTGACTGTAAGGGTGAGGGCAGATACTTATTTAGTTTAAATTTAGATTGTGCTTGTCAAGCCGCATTTGACATTTGGTGCATCCATGCTCAATGTTCACACTGAGAGTATATTCAAATGTTTAAATGAATAAACTGCTCGTTAAATTACTTCCCATTAGCTCCATGTGAACGTGAGTAAGGATAGCTAGATTTAATTCAAATTAAATAGAAATGAATTTTGAATGTTGCTTAAACATGTTAAAGAAGCTAAGCACTGTGTGTCCAAAGTATACTGCGGAAAAATTGTGTGGAGCAATGTGCAAGTCACAATCTTCTTTTGCCAAGGTGTTACCATAAGAGCTCGCATTATGGGCAGGGATTTGTGCTGCTGTCTGGACTCGCTATAAATAGATGTTCTCAAAAAGTCTTAATTATTTAATATCATACTTTACTGACAAAAAAGGATAAATATTGCTCAGTTAAATTGCAAAAGAAATTTGTTTAAAAAAATTATAATACTGTAAATCACTTTTTATTCGCGAGAACTTTATTTTGGCGTAATTACGCGAGACAGTGTGCTCGCGAAAATTTAATTCTCGCGTATAATAATATTCCTTAAGATTATATAGAGCAATGACCACAATTCGTGAAAATTTTGTCTCGCTAATTAAGAGCCAATGACTATCTAGCGAAAATAAGGTGTCGCGAAAATTAAGTGATCTACAGTAATAGAAAGTTTGCTTTTTTTGTTTGATAAGACTGCTGTAATGGTTTAATGTTTGTTTATTTGCCTTAATCATACATTTTTCAGTCATTTCATGGTGCCACCACTTGGGATGGTATTAGCTGCAAATATAGACTTGTACTCAGCACTCATTGCCTTTAAGAAGTATGAGATCCATTTTGTGCTAACACCTACCCTGACACAGAATCTTGGTTTATGCAGTCTCATAGGAGTAACCTGTCTAAAGCATTTAGCAAGGGGATTGGAACCTGCGACGTAAGGTTCACCTTCTTATTGATACTTTGATTTATAATATTTATTTGAGAATTTCACTCATTCACATACTTAGAGATATTGATATATATTGTTGAATAGCATCAATTTTAACCTTTAATTAGCTAAGTAAACATGTACTGTGAGGTTTTTAAGGTCTCATTCATTTTATATGCCAGATGCATGTTAAGGAACATTACTGCATAAATGTTTTTATCTTAAATTTAAAGCTTTTTACTAAAATAGAGATATGTTAGTTTTAACCCTCTTCAAATTAGGGTAGACCTTTACTATAAACTCAGCAATGTGAGTGTGTTGTGTGAACTTGTGTTAGCGAAACAGTGTGTTGTATGAATTTGTGTTAGCAAGGCAGTGTG
The DNA here is from genome assembly GCF_032062105.1 of Saccostrea cuccullata. Taxonomy (NCBI): domain Eukaryota; kingdom Metazoa; phylum Mollusca; class Bivalvia; order Ostreida; family Ostreidae; genus Saccostrea; species Saccostrea cuccullata. Next base: position 21,436 of record NW_026937371.1, on the reverse strand, counting down.
TTTTGTGAACTTAATTGTGTTAGCCTGACAGTGGGTTGTGTGAATTCTTGTTAGTTTGACAATGTGTTGCGTAAACTTGTGTTAGCGGGACAGCGTGTTGTGTAAAATCGTGTATAAAGTGTAGGTGTGACAGTGTGTTGTGTAAACTCGTGTTAGCTAGACAGAGTGTTGATTGAACTCGTATTAGCGAGACTTCGTGTTGTGTAAACTGGTGTTAGTGAGACTGCGTGTTGTGTTAACTCGTGTTAGCGAGACTGCGTGTTGTGCAAACTCATGTTAGCAAGACAGCGTGTTGTGTGTATTCTTATTAACGAGACAGCATGTTTTGTGAATTTGTGTTAGCGTGACAGTGTGTTGTGTGAACTTGTTATCCTGAAAATTTGTCGTGTGAACTGGTGTTAGAGAGATATTAGTGTGTTGTGAGAACTCGTGTTAGCAAGATTGCATATTGTGTGAACTCGTGTTAGCCAGACTGCGTGTTATGTGAACTCGTGTTAGCGATATTGCATGTTTTTTGAATTTGCGTTAGCGTGACAGTGTGTTGTGTGAACTCGTGTTAGCCTGACAGTTTGTTGTGTGAAATGGTATTAGGATGACAGTATGTTGTGTGAAATGGTATTAGGATGACAGTGTGTTATCGCAACAGCGTTTGGTGCGAACTTGTGTTAGTGAATAGTGAGACAGCCTGTTTTGAGAATTCGTGTTAGCGTGACAGTGTGTTGTGTGAACTCTTGTTAGCCTGACAGTGTGTTGTGTGAAATGGTACTAGGATGACAGTGTGTTATCGCAACAGCATTTGGTGTGAACTTGTGTTAGTGAATAGTGAGACAGCCTGTTTTGTGACTTTGTGTTAGCGTGACAGTGTATTGTGTAAACTCGTGTTAGCGTGACAGTGTATTGTGTAAACGCGTGTTAGTGAGACTGCGTGTTGTGTTAACTCATGTTACCGTGACAGTGTGTTGTGTGAATTCATCTAAGCGTGACACGGTGACAGTGTGTTGTATGAACTCGTATTAGCGAGACTGCGTGTTGTGTAAAACTTGTGTTAGCGAGACAGCGTGTTGTGTGAACTTGTGTTAGCGAGACAGCGTGTTTGTGAATTCTTGTTCACATGATAGTGTGTTGTGTGAACTTATGTTAGCCTGATATTTTGTTGTGTGAAATTGTATTAGCGTGACAGTGTGTTGTGTGTTAGTGTGAAGGTGTTTTTGCATGATTACTTTGCACTTGTATGTTGTCTTATTAGGGAATAGCATAAATGACTGCCTTAATTTGTGTAAACTTCTTTTAATTGATGAAAGAGTACATTAAAATTTACAAATTATATACAGAAAATGTGACAATATCTTATCTCTCAATTTGATAATCTAATTTATAATCTCATGAATTGCACTTTTTATTAGTAAAAAAATTATAGATTAAAACATTTCAATTTCTTTTGGATAGGTGTGGCTCATCTGAAGACTGAATTTTGATACCAAGCATGACCTTGATTTGCCAGAAGATCATCTGTTTGGATGTGACATGGAATAAACAGCATAGTGAAAATAAGTCAAGTGTTGGTTTGTGAAGACAATTTTTAAACACACTGTGTATCATTTTTAAATTTTGATTTGACAACATAAATCCACAAATATGAACATATCAACTGTCCTCAGTTTTTCAAGTGAAATAGTTTTTGTAACAGAAAAATACATGTACCAGTAATTACATTGGAATAAATGTTATTTTTAAATATAATAATATTTTGTTTGTGTAGCATGTTGACCTATTTATTAAGGTCTTCCCTTTCAAAGTTTAGACTTACTTATTCTAATGATTAAGATAGATCCTTTGTCTTCAGCAGGAATAGAAGATCTTGTAATACATGTATGTGTATTTTTTACAGAATAACGTAAAAAAAATTGTTATTTTGGCACATACAACTAATTAAAGGCATAAACATGTGTATGATTCCAAGGAATTCAGTACATAGGGCATGTACATGTAGATTTCTAAAACAAGATTGAAGAGATGTCCAGTCGCATTTCAATGTCAACTGCAAAACTGTGCCTGTTGCATACTTATTAGCCCATCTGAGCTAAAGGAACCAGTAATTTTTTTAAAAACATAATTTTATCCATTATCATCATTGTCTAAAATTTCACAATATCATTTTCCAGAACCAAAGTGAAACTTGGCACAGAGCATCCTTAGTGTAGGGGATTCAAATTGTTCTTATTCAGGGCAATACCTTCAAAGAGATTTGTTTCTTTAATGCTGTAAATGTATTATCTTTAGCTTATACAATATTTGGTGGAAATTGACTTTTGAATAAGTTAGCGTAGATATTCTTATTTATGTTTATGTACAAGACTTTTAGCTTTGTGCTTGATTTAGTGATTGCTGCATTCCGCAAAAGCCGCTAAAAAAGAATACACAGCCATATGTAATATGTTTACAATATACCTTTCAGAGAATTTTACACTCCTATTGAGGTACCACCAGTTGCTAGTGGAAAGCTGCAAATTCAAAACATACACAACACATTTCTGTGCGTTTATTTTAAAAGTATTGTTCTACTTACTGATTGCAACTAATGAAGATTGTTCATCATTATTGTAAATACATTTGGATTTTTTGAATTATTATATAATTTGTTTATTTTATTTACCTAGTTATATTGTATATTAGATGATTTTAAAGCCATTTTTAAGATGGTAATGTAGCAAAACACTTATGTTTCTGTAGTATGACACGTTTCACAAACATAATTGCAACAAACAGGATATATCCGATATCAAAAGTCATAATATTGGAAGTTAAACTGTCGTGGATACGATTTCAAGAATGCTGTTAGAGAGAGTACCCTTTAGACCTCATTCTCACACCAAATTAAAGAATTCAAGTAAGGTTTGTGAGACAAATCGAAAAAGAGAATGTTAGCATAGTTGACAATCTAGACAGAAACATTTAATCTTTTGCTTAGCGCTAGGAAGGAAGACCCACTCGTTGCTTTGCAACGAGCTTTGCTCTAGTTCTTATTATTCTTTTTTTTTTTTCTTCCTAGACGCCACCTTTGAGGCCTCATATCTCGCTCATTTTTTAATGGATTTTGTTCAAATTTTCAGACATTATAGACGGTAATAAACTCTATCAGAATGCTGTCAATAATTTCAAAAAGTCACTTCCGGTTTTGAGTTATTTCCCATTAAACGAAAAATTATAGGCTTTCATTTCCAGACAAAGGCTCAGAAACCACTAGAGCTGGAGCAGAAATTTTACTGGTTTTAGATAACAGAAGGATTGAAGTTGTGCACATCGGTTTTTGTTTTTCGATTTCTCTATTCAAAATGGCGCAATACAGGGGTCAAAAAATAGAACGCCTAAAAGAGCGAAAATTTACACATGTTTTCCTTTTTATCTTGAAAACTAAAAATATTTTGTTAAGACATAATGAACAAAAGTTGTGCATAATTGCAAGGGCTTTCATTTAATACTATAGAAAAGGGGCTGGCCCCTAAAATAAGGGATCTCTGGAGCTTGAAAGTTTTTGCTTTATAACTCAAAAACGGTAAATATTTCGATCTAGATATATCGAGCAAAATTGTTCTTTAACACCCTTTTGATCTGATAGGAATGTTTATTTGTTCGAATATACCGGGGTTATTGCATAATATGCAGTCAAAAGCAGGTCAGGTAAACATGTAGCGTTTTCATTCGGCAAGTAAATCTGACCTCATCATGTGTACAACTTGCAGTAAATAATATACCCTACGGTATTTTATGTTGATTTTCTTCAAAATAAGGTTTTAAACGTGTTTTATGATTAACTATTAAATCATGTCTTACAACCACTTTTTCTATTTTTCTTTATAAAATTTAATTAGTTTTATAGTGAACACGTCTTTAAAAGCGGAAGATATCAAATCTACCTTTCTACGTTTATCATTGTAACAAACTATGTAATTAATCTTAAACTTTATACATTGAACAATTCACGATCACTAGTTGTTTACATATTACGATCCCATTGTTCAGCGAGATGTTTTACAGTTATATAATCAAAGCCGCAAATCACACGCTATCGATGTAGGTCACGAGTGTACCAGGCACCTGTGGACATAAACAAAGCAAGTGTTTGTGATTGTATCAGACCATTGTGTAGAAAGACCTAACAATTAATAGAAAACTGTGTTTTTAATTACATCGCGATTCAATAAGATTAATTTACCCATCTTTCATATTAAATCGTAATTCCAAACACTGGTGCATAAAATCATTTTGAACTGTGTTCGCTTTCTTTGGCCTGTTCTCGCAAAATAAAAAAAAACAACTCTATTCTGTGTTAATGTATTTTATTTCAATTGTAATTGAGAAGGGGCCTCGGCAAATAATTATAATTAGTGATGGATAGTGATAGGTAATATTGTATATGTACGTTTTATTTTCACCATGATCACTCTTTTGTTTCTCCATTTATCGGGGTATCATTTTTTTAAAGATTAAATAAACATTGAACATAAAAAGTAATTTATAATATACTATTGTTCACGTATTTGTAATACCGGTATAGCAAACAGGTTATATCCAACTTTGCCTCTAAAGTTGTGTTGCCCGGTCCTCGTTTACAAATATGTGGTTGCAGAGAACAGTGGACATATGAAAATCCATTGTGTACTCCGATAGTTACAAATGGATAATTGGGTTTAAAATATGTCGTTTCTTTCATATCATTTCAATTCACTCTATTTCACCTTGTTTAAATCAATCGTAATCGCTTGCACATTTATTCATTGTAAGTTTTATGTATTTTGATAGCCTAATAAACACTAGCTTGGTTTGCAACACCCCCCCCTGTTTTTATCGAGGTGGATATTGTTTTTTGAATGTACGCATGCATGGTAGTTGTAAGTGGAGGTGACGTTTCTAATTCACGGGAAAACATCCAACGTTAAATTAAGCACTTTTGAGTATGCAGTTATTTGATACTAAACTTTAAAATGTTATTGTACAAAAATAATATACTTTTTCGTTGAATAAACAGAATATCTCAACATTGCACGATTTGACATTCTTGTACATGTTCAGTCGGTGTCAGTATAAATACACATGGATGCACTTTTGCCTAGAATAGCGGCCAAAATATATACATCCAGAGTTTAAGAATACGATTTTTAAAAAATTGAAAATTCGTTAATGCTATTTATCATTAACCAGTATCTATCTCTATCTCGACGATAAAACATCAACATTTAATTCTTTACCAAACGTCCTCCCGGTCAGTCATTGTTAATGTTGGTGACATGAAATGTAGATACTAGGGTCTCAGTAAATAATTTCACCTTAATTATCCTCAACGTCATTTGGTGTTTTCATCATTAGAAATAAATTGTTTGAGGACGTCTTTTTTTCTCTTCTTACATTGGTAACGCGTAGGAAAAAGTTTTTAAACAAAGCTAACGGCATTTTACAAAAAAGGAAAACGAGAAGAAAAGAACGTGTCTATTTCGATTATAAACACAACGCATCAATTTGTATTTGATTAATCCACATACGTTTTTTTTTCCTTCTCCCATGCATTTCGACTATACGAAAAAAAAAGGGTCAGCAAATCCTTTGGTAATATTAAAAGAAAGGTGTTGTACCTTCAAAAGACACTATATCCCACAGGCCTTTAGATCGCTTAGAAAAAAAATTGTGTGTATTTTTTTTCCAAAACCTCAATTTTTTTTCTAAGCGATCTAAAGGCCTGTGCTATATCTGAACAGTTATTACAGAGACTACCAAATATATCACGGCGTCCCTGAAAGAATTATTTTTAAATATTTCCATAAATTCTAATTTAGTTCAAAGAAAGCCACGCTGTTGTATACAAACATTCCAAAAATAATCTTTCATGTTTCATGGACCGACACGTGGTTAAATTTCCTCTCATCACTATAAGTACCCCCCCCCTTTAACATGTTTAAAATGAATATACAATGTCATCCCTCTGAGCCGAGAATGTTAGTTGGTTGATGTGTTTTTGTACATGCGTATATATACATGTAGATTAAGGCTGGTGTTGAATTCCGAAAGAAAGTCACAACCTATTTTTTTATGTAAACCAATAATCATTCTATGCCCCGCCATGAATATGGCTTGGGATATAATGTTTGTCATGTCGGACGTTTTCCATCCTGCCTTATCTCCTTCCGTCACACTTTGCCTTTAGGTAAGTTCAAAGCTCAGTTTCAAACAAACTAACCAAGATATTTTTAAAAATAATCAAAATGACAGACAGGAGAGTTGTATTGAGCCACCCACTGAAAAAACTGGTCCTACTAAACAGAGTACGCTATAACATATGTACGATAGAAGACTTTAGAGTAAGCTAGTAATAACTATATTTATTGCGGAAAAGTTTTTGAAATATTTCTTCAAACTGAAAGCCTTTTATTGCCTGACGTCACGCTAAGGATCAATAGGGTTAAGGATCAATAGGGTTCGAAGAGGTCACAGTTAGCCAGCAAAATTTTGTGCATGCTGATTATCATCGGATTCGTTACATGCATTTCAGCAACAACAGTTATCTATTCTGTTAGCAGAAAATAAACTTATTGCTAATACAATACAATGAAGTATTTATTTTCTCTAGCCTTTTGCTAGCATATATTAATTTCATGAGATTTCTTATACGGATATATGTCCGTTTGACCTTTTTTCTGCGTTTCTATTCTACTGGATTAGTCCATTTGTCTTCTAGGTAAGGGGTGACGCTATTATTTCGCGCCAAAATGTCACATGTAGGTTTTTGCACCCTTTTTCTGGACTATTCTAATGAATGAAAATGAAAACTGCATGAATTATGTAAAGTCTGTTCTTTTTTGTCAGAATCCTGGTCGAGCTTTGGAAACAAAACAAACAAACAATTCGGTGACATTGTGAAGTGAGTTAGAAGTTACATCATTTAAAATAATAAAACATTTGATGTTGACCCCTCATCTCTGGGAAAAACTACCTGAATCCGCACCATGGCATTCATATATCGCCGCCAAGTTTGTTTGGTCATTTAAAGCTTTAATTATTTTTCCTACGTTTCCAACAATCTTTGATACTTTGATACTTTGGCATACCCAAGAAACTATCAATCATATTCTACACGTCAGTCATAATTGTTAGATCCCCAATTTCTTGTAGTTATCATATTTACAGCTGCCACCTTTATATGTAGCCATGCTTTCAAGCATTAATCAAATTTTTTTCCTTATTTACGTCATCCTCTAAAACCATTTTAGACTTGCGGACAGAGGTGTTCATCTTTTCGTCCCGGGTTCGAATCTACAGCGGGACATGATCATGATTTCATTTTTTATTTGAGATACAAACTGTATTATATATGGTTTATGTTTTGTGCAACATCTCCATAATTTACTACAGTGAAATAATTTAAACCCCCCCCCCATGTAAACGTTTATAGTTTATCATGCTTATAGATTCTATAGATATTGATGACATAGTCAGCCAAGCTTTTTAAAAAGCTGTTACTTGTGTTATTATTTGTTTATTTATTCGCGCAAAGGACATTGGGTAGTAAAGGAGCTCTGGGAATGATGCACAACAAAATTTGCTTGACGTGTGTACAATTCCGAACTTCTTTTCTTACACGTTATTCTATTGAGCTCGGTGCACTCGCGATTAAACGGTTCTTGAAAATGAAAGAAACGTCGTATTCTTTATGAAAAGTAACCGATTTTCTTGATTGTACAAACATTTTTAAAGAAATTAGGGGGGGGGGGGGTTAAGTCATACAAAGAAAAAAAATAATATGTGTCATTTTAGATTACCGACGTGCACACTGGCGGATTTAAGGGGGGGGGGGGGCGTGGGGGGGGCACCCCCCCCCCCCTAAAATTTTCAAAGTATGATGTGACTAATATTTATAATGCCACATTTTGGTACAAAACCAACCAAACCACTGTTGTTCTGCCTGGTTTTACTCTTAAAATACACAAAAAATCCAAGAGCTTCCGGGGGCTGCGCCCCCTGGTCCCCCAATTCAAATAGTATTAAACACGGCGTACTTTGATACATCACCAACCAATACCACTATTAGTAAGTACTAAGTAGGTAAATCGTTTATTATGGTGGCATGTGTTACAATACAATGAGAACTGAGAAACATTCAATACAATATTATCATTCAAACATCCGAACCTATATGCCACTTTTGAAAAAAAAATTGAAAAATATGCACTATTATAGTGCCTGGTTTTACTCTAAAATACACGAAAACCCAGGAGCTTCCGGGGGCTTCGCCCCCTGGGCCCCCACTTAAGGCGGCCCCCAGATCCCTTGCCTCAATAAAGTTATCCACGCCCCCCTAACCACAAATCCTGTATCCGCCCCTGTTGCATACATGTGTACCGTATTTATGAGAGGTTCATATCTCTTCCCTTGTCTGAAAAGTGTCGCATCCATTGATATTTTCTTTTTTGCTACGATTTAATGCTTTAAAAATGATGTCTTTATTTGATTTGGTTATTTTCGATATATAAATATCTGTCCCACCAATCTGTGGGATGCGATAGTAAAGTGTCTGCCGTCCGTTCGTCTGTCTAGCTGTCTGTCTGTCTATTTTTCAAAATACTACTCTTTATACCGTTTCGGTCTGATTTCAATATAACTTGGCACACAAGTACACATCTCTAAGATACATAGTATAGTGCTTCGGTTTTTGAATGCTTTAAAATGCGACGTCTTCAACAGTTTTTGTCTGAATTCAATATTGCTTGGCACATAAGTAGCCTTCACTAAGATACAAAATATCTATCGTGCATCCGTTTTAGATTTCGATGAATGGTGTTGCCATGGTTACTAAAAATAGAAATTTCTGTATATAATTCCTTAAAAATGCTACTCCTCCTACAGTTTTAGTTTGATTTCAATATAACTGGACACACAAGTAGACTTCAATGCGATACATAATTAAGTGGATCGTTTTTGATTTCGATGAACGGTGTTGTCATGATTACAAAAAATAGAAATTAATGTGAAATTCCTTTTAAACGATACTCCTTCTACGGTTTTGGTCTGATGGCAATGGCTAATTTTCTCTTCCTTTGTTATAAGTACAAACAAGTAGAGCTATAGTCTCGACATTGTGTTGAACCCAATGAATCATTTTGCCTCGATTATAGTCAGAAAAAAACTCATGGCTGAACATATCCAGTCATTTGGACGAGTCAAGATTAGTGACAGTGAAACTGTAAATTCGCTACCATTTTTCTATTAGTGAAACATTGCTGATATAATGCAGGGTGGGACGTGACCTTGACTCGAGTTCAAAGTCCCCAAGGATAAGATGTTTTTGGTTGGATGCATGGACAGAAAGAATATCTAAATAAAATGTTTGAAATTTTCCAGACGGTAACACATGGATAATATTTTTATAACGAGAGCTAGTCATTGCTTAGATCAAGGTCATTTGGAGAGTTCAAGGTCACTCGGAAAGTTCAAGGTCACATATATTCCTTTACAGTCTTTTTCCTAGCTAAACATTGCAAGTTGCTTCTCTTAAAAGGTTTAAATTTTCACTTGTAGAACTTTAGAATGTGGCTTGACCTAAACTCAAGGTTACGTCTTCTTATCCGTAGCTCCAACGGAAGACCTATTCGTTGCTTTGCAACGAGCTCGGCTCTAGTTTTTCTATATATTACATGATGTTAGTAAAATTCGTCATTTGTCGCCTTTAACCCCCCCCTTTTTTTCCACGTATAACATCGTCGCGTATAAAAAAAAAAGAAAGCATGAAGAGAAAATTATTTCAAAATGTAAGAATTATTTATTTTTTAGAAACTTATACAGTATTGCAATCGTTTGTTGATGTTATGTACACCCATAGCGACTTATTTCATGTCTAGATGGATAAAATAAGTGCTAATTTTGTGTTTTGATATGCCCCCTTGTCACTGCAACAAAGGCTACCTTCAATTTTCTTTTCATTTTTTATAAGAAGAATGAAAATTGCATGATATATGTGAAAAACAAAACATTGCATCGTGTATTTTTTTTTTAAATTTTCAATTTCTTTGTTTTTTGGAGGGTTTTACTATGTAATTGTGTATAAAAACACAAAAAATGGTCCATATCTTGACAGAGCCCCCATTTGACTGCAATAAAGGCAAGGTAATAAAATTTCGTTCTAATTTTTCTTAGCATAATACATACAAAAATATTTCCAAGAATTAAAAATTTTTATCATTCTGTTTTCGTAATTTTCAACTAGATCGGGCCTCGTTAAGAACTTGGAGTATGATCTACTAAGGAATGAAAAACTGAAAACCCTGATCGCAATAACTTTTTACTGGTAAAAAGGGGGGGGGGGTTAAAGAGGCAATAATTTTATCCTGTTTTAATCCTAGTTCTTGATGTTAGAGTTTGAAATATATTTGAAAACTTTAATCTTGGTCTATATAGATATTTCATCAACTGAATCAGTGTTTCACAAGATCATCTTCTTTTCAAATTGTCTCATTTGTATTTAAAAAAACCTGTTCATGTGCTGTCTTCACTTTTTATGTCAATTTGCATCGGGTTCAAGATTGAAAAAATATTTGTTTCATATTGGCGTCAAATCAAAAAACCCTCAAAGTAGCCAGTCGACAGTTGTACATTTGGCCCATAATAATAGACAAACACTTCTAATAGTGACACGAAAAAGTAGGTAAATGAGATATAGATTAATACGCATATAAGTACTATACGTGTTATGGATATCAACCTGAATAATGGTAGAGCACCTGATTATGAGTGATACTGAGATAATGGGTTCAATGCCTTGTCCAGCCATACATTTTCTCCTCTCCTTTTATAACTGAATTTAATTTAATAGTTATCTACAGTAAAACTCGGTTATAGCAAAGTCCTGCCAGGGACCTGTGAATTTAATTTGTTATCACCCATTCTCAATATAAGGGCACAAATGCCTCTCTGATTTTTTAAAAAATGAAGTTCAGGATAACAATTTTTCTATCAATTATACTTTTGAAAGAAAGTATCTGAAGATTTTGTTTCCAGGTTTTTTTTCATCAAATTTTAATACATGGAATAATGACAAGACGGTAAAGTAGAGGGTGATTTTATTCAGAAATATAGCTTGAAATGTACGTTACTCTTTCTTCAATGTCCAGTAAGATATGTAAAAAAAAATTGTAGTCATTAAAATCAAAATCGGAATATCTCATCTTAACACCAGAACATCCTACCAACTCTGTCAACAACATATTTTCTCGGCATACGAACGTGCGTGCGTTTGATTTTTCCTTTCAAAAACAAAGGTTACTTTTTGATCCAGATGTATCAAAACTTTTTTAAAATATATGCTTTAATTTCTTCTCTCTGTTTTGTTTAGAGCGATCAGTTTGGAATTTTGTCATTTTCTATAGATAGTGGAACTTAACATGTACATGTATAAAATTCTATTTTGTAGTTACTGTCTTTTTTAACATATATCCATGCCGATTTAGACAACTACGTAAATGTAACATACATTTCAAGATATATTTCTGTTTAATAAAAAGCTTAAAATTCATCTAAAAATTCATCGTTTTGTTTCAGTTTATTCCAAAAAAGATTCTCTATGTAATCATATTGTGTTATATGTCACAATCACCACTTTAAAGACACGATTGCCTCAGAATATTTGTAATTCGTAACATCCATCTAAGAAATTCTTATAACAATATATAGCGAATTTGCTATAAGCATGTTTTCCCTCAAATTTTACTACCATACTTGCGTTAGGGAAGCAAATATTTCAAAACATACCTTCGATAACCAAGGTTTTATTATGATTTGAATGTTATATACAAATGCTGAAATAAAATAAGTCCAGCAGGTCCATACAAGGCAGTGTCCAGAGTATGGGCCTAGCAGTTACATACAGGGCAGTGTCCAGAGTATGGGCCCAGCAGGTACATATATACAGGGCAGTGTCCAGAGTATGGGCCCAGCAGGTACATACAGGGCAGTGTCCAGAGTATGGGCCCAGCAGGTACATTCAGGGCAATGTCCAGAGTATGGGCCCCATGGGTACATACAGGGCAGTGTCCAGAGTATGGGCCCAGCAGGTAGATACATGTACAGGGCAGTGCCCAGAGTATGGACCCAGCAGGTCCATATAGAGCAGTGCCCAAAGTATGGGCCCAGCAGGTACATACATGGCAGTGCCCAGAGTTTGGGCCCAGCAGGTACATACATGTACAGGGCAGTGCCCAGAGTATGGGCCCAGCAGGTACATACAGGGCAGTGCCCAGAGTTTGGGCCCAGCAGGTACATACATGTACAGGGCAGTGCCCAGAGTATGGACCCAGCAGGTCCATATAGAGCAGTGCCCAAAGTATGGGCCCAGCAGGTACATACATGGCAGTGCCCAGACTATCGGCCCAGCAGGTCCATACAGAGCAGTGCACTAGGCCAAGCTTAAAAAATTCTTTGTTTGCAGTTACCAACCTATAATTTTTAGACTGAGTCAGTGGGTAGGCATTCTTTTTCTTTTTTTGAAAAAGAATCATATTTTTGTCAGATAACAAATAGAAGAGGTTTTCATACACCTACTAGACATGAATAGGCTCACTTCTTGTTATAAACCACTGATTGATAAAAAACGTGTCAAAATTTGAAAACCAAACTGTTTCAATATTCTGAAAAATTGAAAAAAAAATAAAATTACCAAATGGCTAAAAAAAAGTTTGGGTCGGGTGCATTTTCAGTGGGTAGGTAGGCAACTGAAAACAAAATTAATTTTATTTTAGGCCCTATGGCCTAGGGATGGTGGGAAGTCCCTAGAAGCTTGTTTGATTTAAGAAATTGAAGTTAATTCAATTGCTGATGGGGCTGCAAATTTTTACTTATTTTTGTACCAGCGGTCTACTGCTACAGGGGTTAATTGTCTTATCATAGAGATGGTCTACATGTCCTCCAGTGGGATTTGAACCTGCAATTTAAGGATCAACTCCTTACTCTGCGACTCTAGAGCAGACTGTCTTATTCTCTAATCATGCAGACAAGTTATTAGTTATTGAGAGCAAGAATCAAGTGATTTCACCAAACACACACCAACTTTAGACAAGCTACATATATTAGACACTGACTTTACGTGTATCATCTAGTAATAGTAGATTTTATTTCAATTAACATGATAAATAGACTTGTAAACTAATTCAAAGTTTATAAGAAATTGATCTTTTTTTCAGCTGAGCAGTCCTGTTGTTGTTCTAACTGAGAAGTGGCAGAATGAGGGCAAATGGTAGTGTATAGCAGCTTCCAGCAGGTGCCCCCCTCCCCCCAATGGCCAATCAAAATTTTACATAGAAATATATAAGAATTTTTTTTAAAAAAAATGTTCTTCTCAAGAACCACTGTGCATTAGAGATGAAACTCATAGGGAAGCATCTTCAGGTAGTGGAGATTCAATTTTGACGCCCCCCCCCCTCTCCCCCAATGGCCGATCAAAGTTTCACATAGAAATATATAGGAAAATTCTTTTAAAATCTTCTTCTCAAGAACAAAGGCATAATGATCATATTTTTATGGAAGCATCCTCATGTAGTGGACATTCAAGTTTGTTCAAATCATGATCCCAGGGGGTATGTATGGGCCACGGCATGGAATCCAAGTTTAACATAGAAACGTGAAAAAAAAAATCTTTAAAAATCTTTGTTTCAAAAACAGCAAAGCCATGATCAGTCCTATTCATATGGAAGCATTGTCAGGTAGTGTAGATTCAATTTTGTTTGAATCATGACCCCTTGGGGTAGGGCGGGGCCACAATGAAAGTTCAAATGTAAAGGGCAATAAAACCACAGGTAGTCAAAGAAATATGCAAGCATCCTTAGTTAGTGTGGATTCGAGTTTGTTTAAATCATACCTACAATGTAGCTCTCCCTTTTAAGGATTGTTTGGGACCACTATTGGGTTTCAACTTTTCAAAAATAAACTAACTTGTGCTTTTTTCCTAGCCACATTGCTCAGGTGAGTGATGTGGCCCATTGGCCTCTTGTTAAAACAGGCAAATTATGACATAGAGCTGCCGTCTCTACGTGAGACCATACAACAGAAGGTTGTGACCCTGCTGAGTGACCCAGACAACAGAAGGTCGTGACCCTGCTGAGTGACCCAGACAACAGAAGGTCATGACCCTGTTGAGTGACCCAGACAACAGAAGGTCATGACCCTGCTGCGTGACCAGGACAACAGAAGGTCGTGACCCTGCTGAGTGACCCAGACAACAGAAGGTCGTGACCCTGCTGAGTGACCCAGACAACAGAAGGTCATGACCCTGCTGAGTTACCCAGACAACAGTTTAAACAGACTCTACTGGAGAACGGAATCACACAGCTGCATGTGTCTCTTCTTTGGCAGGCAGAAAGGTACTCACTTTACCAAAACCAGGCATTGAAAAATACTTTTCTCAACAATAATTCTACAGTCTGATTTACGGATGTTAAGTTGAAACGTGTTTGAGTTGTGGTAGTTGTTTGAAGTTTGATCTCATTCTCTAGCCAGTGATATAGAGTAAATGTGGTTTACGATGGTTGATTTGAATTTTTAGAAATGTTAATTTCTGTATTTAATTTTCAGCCAATGACATTGATTATTTCGATCGATCCTCAATGAAAAGGTAAGATAACTCAGGTTTATGTTAAATAATAATTAAAACTATAAAGTCTTTAATTTGTGAAATAAAAAGACTGTTTCTGATCAGTGCTAGCTGTACTGTATGTGTACTGTATACAGGGTTATTTTCACCAAGTGAACATTTTCGCACTTTCACAGTTGCAAACAATTTTTCCCCACTTTGAATTCATCCAGTTATAGCTTTGTTTAAGAAATTATACTGAAATCGTTGATTTCGCCGAATGAGGGTAGGTGGAAGGGGCAAAAATTTCCCTGTATATGGTACTGTGGTTTCATTAATATTCGTGGGCATCAATTTTCGTGGATTTAGTAAAATTCACAGTTTCGTGGATACGTAAATTCGTGGATAATGGCCCTAACAGAAAAAAAAATTGTCTATCTTTTCATTTTTTCTTTCGTCGTTATGCTTTAGCGGGAACATTGTGCCATTTACAATATAAGGGTACGTAGATGTCTTTAAAGAAAATTACTAACAGGAGAAAACTCTTTAATTATTTATTTATCTCCATTGGCTTTTCAAAAGTCGGAAGCTTCAACGGTGAATTATTCCTTAAATTCGCAAGTGTGGAATACGGACAAAAATTATGATCGCAAGTGTGGAATACGGACGGTAGTTAAGTTGCAACAGGATATTAAAAGTAACAACAATTAAGTACAGGCACGTAGCATCGTTTTTGAAAGTGGGGGGGCCAACCTGAGAAAATTATTTTTTTACTTACCTGAAAAAGTTGACAAGCCAAAAAAAAAAAAAAAAAACTTAAATGTCGCCCGAAGTCGAAAATCCGATTTCGTGGTGGTGGGGGGGGGGGGGGGGTTAGTGGCCAACTTTTTCATAGCCAACTTACTATCACTTCCAATTTTTCCCGTACAATCCTTGCTATCACTATACTATGGTTATAAAGTGGGGGGGGGGGGGCCAACCACCCTATCAATGAACATTTACTATAGTAAAGGTTACGTTGGGGAAAAAAGTGGGGGGGCCAGGCCCCCCTGGCCCCCCCGGATGCTACGTCCCTGAAGTATTAAATCAATTCACAAAATGGCGTTAGTTACTCATTTTCACATGCACGGCGTGTTTCGGGGCTTGACAGAGACATCCAGACCCCTTGTTTGAAGATCTCGGAACAAACACATTCAGGTGCGATCATGCGCGATGGGTACAACATCCGCTTAAACAAGTATTATGAACGACAATAATTCAGCCATGAATGTTAAATTTCAGCATACATGTATACCCATTACCTCATGTATAACAAAAATATGTTTCTAAGCAAACAGATCAAATTAAAATAGCATTAAATTGTGTTGATAATTTGTATGAATTAAGCATGTTTTAACGGCAGAGAGTAATAAATTTATTTCTATCAAATTTTTTATGTAACGGTAATTTGTTGTTTTCACTGTACAGGTGATAATTGGGGTTTGGATACTTAATTAAATTGTTTGAGAAAACAATTTCACACATTTACGCCTGATTATCATCCTATGGCTTTGGGGGGTATATCGCTGATTGGTGTATGCACTGCGTTGACAGATCTACGTGTTGTTTGTTTATCTCCGTGCAGAACGTTTTATTAAAAAAAAAATCAGATAAAATAAAAATTATTATCTCATTTTTTAAATTAAAATTATTTTTAAAAAGGAAAAATAGGTCTTAAAAGTCAATCTGTTGAGCATAAAACGGGTAGGGCTATTTAATATATATTAACGAAAGTCGGAATGGGCTTTTAAAAGGTTTATCGTAAATCAAAATGTAGGCACCAAACTTCGTTGAACATTTGATTTCGTGGATCAACTCAACAACGAAATCCACGAAAATTGGTGCTCCACGAATATTGATGAAACCACAGTATTTAGAATAGCAGGCTTCATATTTTAGAGACTTTGGAACAGACAATAATGTGTTAATTTATGAATACAGTAAAACTCGTTTTAGTGATTAATGACCTGTATACAGTAAAACTCGTTTAATATACGAACAGGGATTAGCAAATTCATGGATATTATAAGTGAACTAAGTTTGAGTCCCATTGAGGTTAAATATAATGAAATTTACATCTTTTATAATGAACTTTCTAAGATTATAATTAAAAATGATAAATTGAACTTACACCATTTCCTTATAGCATTTGTAAATAAAACTCAGTTCATAAGAAAACCTTACATGTAGTTATGTAAGATATGTTTTGTTATATTTGCTTCACTTACATAGTTGGTAGTACATGTAATACTTGAAAGAAAACATGCATAGTGTTAATTTGCTTTTTTGTTCTTACAAATTTGTTATACAGATATAACGAATTACGGATATAGCGAATTTAAAAATTCACAGGTCCCTGGGATTTTGCTATAACCGAGTTTTACTGTAAAAAGAAAAGTGCATCATCAAGGGTAATAACTCTTCTAAGCACTAACATTTATCTTCACTATGTAATACTATTCAGCAATGACTTGATTGAGATTTAACTGCCTTAGCCAAATTATTTGTTATAATACACTAGTACATGTACATAATTAAAGAATGTTATCTACTAGCAGGATTCAAGTTTCTCAAGACCAAGCATTCTTTGCCACGGACTCCAATGATGGTACAGTCAAATTATGGGAGTCTGAAAAACTGGAGGGACACAGTGTTGCTAACCGCTCTAAACAGACCCTCAAGAATGCTTCTGTACCTGGTAAAATAACAAATTACTTTGATATACACTGTATTATGTCATTGGGTTTTTTTTATGAATATCTAATTTTCTTTAAATCGTCAGGAAAAAAAAATAAGATGAAAGAAAAATATCTGATTTTTTTAAATTATCTGATTTATCTGATTATATATTGAAGTTAGAAATAAATGAATTGTTTCTTTTAATGATTTGCTTTTTTTAACAGGATAGACACAGAAAAGGCCACTTGGAACAAAGCTATAAATGTGGACAAGTCCGCGACTATGGAAACATAGAAATAAGATCTCACATAGGTACAGCACTGTACAAATATATGTATCTTGACATGCATGATTATTTAGATATGTACATGTATTATGAAATAGGCAGTTCTATATATTGTGTAAAGTGGGAAAAGAATAAAGAAGAACAAAGGGAAATGTTTAAATGTTGACATCTTAAATTTTTTTTTCAAATTTTGAGTGTAGGATATCTTGGTGTATGAGTTCTTGAAGTGTTCTGTCCTTTTTCAGGTGCACAGTCTGTTCTATCATATATGCTACAATCAATGGGTTCTTGCTACAATCAATGGGTTCTTGCTACAGTCAATGGGTTCTTGCTACAGTCCATGGGTTCTTGGTCATTATCTTAGCTCTAATAAGGAAGTCTGGAAGCTCAAAAATGATCCAAAATCAGGTAACAAGCAAAGCAATCTAGTCATACACAGAGTAGTCAATTAAAAATTGGAAGTCACTTTTGATTTGAGAAATTATCTGTGTTAATTATCATCTTTTAAATTAAAAAAGATTTTAAACATAAGATCATATCTGAAATGTTAATATTTGGAACAGATGACATTTTTGTTGGTATTCAACTTAACCATCAAACCAGATTTTAACATACAACCGATTGTCTTTATTCTGTATAATGGTTGACTTTTGTAGGTCTGATCACCTCCTTTGCTGTACACCACCTCCTTTGCTGTACACCACTTCCTTTGCTGTACACCACTTCCTTTGCTGTACACCACCTCCTTTGCTGTACACGGCACTTCCTTTGCTGTACACCACTTCCTTTGCTGTACACCACTTCCTTTGCTGTACACCACTTCCTTTGCTGTACACCACCTCCTTTGCTGTACACGGCACTTCCTTTGCTGTACACCACTTCCTTTGCTGTACACCACTTCCTTTGCTGTACACCACTTCCTTTGCTGTACACCACTCCCTTTGCTGTACACCACTTCCTTTGCTGTACACCACTCCCTTTGCTGTACACCACTTCCTTTGCTGTACACCACCTCCTTTGCTGTACACCACTTCCTTTGCTGTACACCACTTCCTTTGCTGTACACCACCTCCTTTGCTGTACACGGCACTTCCTTTGCTGTACACCACTTCCTTTGCTGTACACCACTCCCTTTGCTGTACACCACTTCCTTTGCTGTACACCACTTCCTTTGCTGTACACCACTCCCTTTGCTGTACACCACTTCCTTTGCTGTACACCACTCCCAGTGTTGGTTGGCTGTGGGGACTAGCAGTGAGACACATGTCTGCTGGGATGTGAGATTTCAGCTTCCAATTGACTCCATAGTCCACCCTATAGGTAGGAATCAATGTGTCTTTCATAATAAAAAACTGCCCTTCATTATTGGTAAGTTTTTATATTGATATTTATATTGCTATGGACAGGTGCCCGTATTATTGGGAAGTTTTTATACTGATAATTATATTGCTATAGACAGGTGCCGACTAAGGAGGTTGAACATGCATCCCCAGGTGCAGTCCTGGCTGATCTCAGCCACCCAGGGAAATAATGAGGTGTCCATAGAGGACGTAGAGACGGGGGCCAGACAAAAAGCCTGTGGGCAAGTCCTACACCCACACTTAGTCTCTATCAGGTCAGTGTCTATATACATTTTGAATTGGTCACATGGAAACCTCGAAGAAAGTTTTATTACATGTAATTATTAAGTTAAAAAAACCAGATGGCTAAAATCTAGAATCTCTTTTTAGCTCACCTAAGCCGAAGGCTCATGTTGGCTTTTCTGATCAAAATTTGTCCGTTGTCTGTCGTCGTTGTTGTTGTTGTTGTCGTCATTGCCATAAACTTTTCACATATTCTTCTTCTTCTCAAGAACCACTGGGCCAATTTCAACCAAACTTGCCACAAAGTATACTTAGGTAAAGGGGATTCAAGTTTATTCAAATGAAGGGCCACCCCCTCTTCCAAGGGGAGATATTTATGAATAAGATTAAAAATTAATGGTATTTTTAAAAAATCTTCTTCTTAAGAACCACTGGGCTAGGAAAGATGGAACTCATGTGGAATCATCATCAGGTAGTGAAGATTCAAATTTATTCAAACCATGACCCCCGGGGCTAGGGTGGGGCCAAAATGGCCGACCCAAGTTTTACATAGGAATATATAGGAAAAATCTTTTAAAGTCTTCTCAAGAACCACTGGGCCAAGAAAGATGGAACTAATGTGAAATCATCCTCAGGTAGTGTAGATTCAAGTTTGTTCAAATCAGGACCCCCTGGCTAGGGTGGGGCCAAAATGGCCGACCCACGTTTTACATAAGAATATATAGGAAAAATCTTCAAAAATCTTCTTCTCAAGAACCAATGGGCCAGGAAAGATGAAACTCATGTGGAATCTTTGCAAGGTAGTGTAGATTCAAATTTGTTCAAATCATGACCCCGGAGCTAGGATGGGGCCAAAATGCCCAACCCAAATTTTACATAGGGATATATAGGGAAATCTTTTAAAATCTTCTTTTCAAGTACTTCAAAGCTATGACTAGTGATATTTATATGGAATCATCCTCAGGTAGTGTAGATTCTAGTTTGTTCAAATGATGAATGCCTGGGGGGGGGGGGTGAAATTCAAGCCTGATGTGCTCAGGTGAGCGCTGTGGCCCCTGGGCCTCTTGTTTGTTTTATTTCTATCTCACCTGAGCCGAAGGTTTAAGTGAGCTTTTCAAAATTTGTCCATTATCCATAGTAAATTACTGTAGAAAACTCTTTATGTACACTTTTTTTGCTATATTTTTTTTTTAGGGGGGGGGATTAAAACTGCAAAATTTCCTTTGTCAGAGAATATATGTAATATGTAAACAAAACTTTCAGTGTCAAATTTTGTGAAAGTTAAAGGAAACTTCCACTCTCTTCTCTCTGTTTTGTAGATTAATTGATTGTGCAATACAGTTTTTATCTAGAAGAAATAATACAAGAAACACGCAGATCAGTTTCAGCGGATCTCTCTGAAGAGCCAGTTGTTAGAACGGGATCCAGATGAAGAGCAAGGGAACCAGTAAAATGGAGAACTAGTTTATAGGGAACTAGACACTTTTATTTGTATGTAGACTTATTTTGTAAATGAACTAAAATGTAAGTTCTCAATTGTGTTCAATTTAGATTTTTATACATGTCATACCGATTTTCAAACTTCCACTGGGACATTTGATATCCATTTGTTGTTGAGAACTGGATAATTAACAATGTTTTTATAAGTCTAAAACATCCTTGGATTTCTTTTTTTAAAAAATTTCAAATAATTCTCTTTTTCAAATTACTGCAAGTTAGGTCTAGTCTAACTGTGACTACTGGCCAGTTATTCAAAAGAGTTATCGCCCTTAGACCTTGAAAAGTGTCTCAATTTTTTCTTACTTTGTTGACCTGATAGTATGTATAGGGTAAATTTGCATTATGTATATTTCAAATATAAGGACAGGTGTTACAAACAAATGAGTGTATGGCCTAGCTGATATTTATTTAACATTGTAATTTGGTTGTAAATGATGCAAAATATTGAATTTCTAAAATGATAAAAAGGTGTTTTTAAAGCCATATATGGGCGTAACTGATAAAAAAAATATTTTTGAAAAATACAAAATTAAGTAAAGAAATATAGTTAATAGATTTAAATGAAAGCTTTTCATACAATTCTGAACACGGAGAACACTTCATTTCATCAAACAATACGATTTTATTTTCTCTGTAATGTGTTGTTTAAATATTTTGTATTTTCTTCCGAGTCGGAGAAAATTCTGAGAATCCAAATTAAATTGTGATATCTTTATAACGCAATTGACTTAGATTTTGTAATTTACG
>NW_026937370.1:0-7981 GCF_032062105.1 Saccostrea cuccullata | reverse complement strand
TCGCCATTTTTGCAATACCGCCATGATTTCCCAGGAACGTTTTTCCTGCTATATAAAATTCTCTTTATGACCCCAAATTCGCATACCGCCATCCGCCACCCTGTTTTCACAATAAACGTCTATTTTAAAGTGTCAATTATCTCGATATACCACCACAGGTGCATGGGGTCAGTGAAGCGCAGCTAATTGGTTGATGCTATCCCTGTTGTAACGCATGCAAAGGCAGACGAGGTACATGCAATTAAGTAATTAAACAAGAATCAAATAAACAATAATGTCAACATGAACTGTTATAATAATTTTGTTTTCTGCAAAGTTTGCTGAAAAAATACTTATACGGTATAAATTGTGGACGTTTCATTAACAATGATGCCATAAACAATAATTTATTCAAGAATTCATTTTTACGTACTATTGGCAATATATCACGGCGATCGACTTAGCATGTTTTTTTTTTCAATATCAGACGCGCAGATATACATGCATCTTTATTTCATAACTGCACATTTTGTTTCAGCGAAATTGTACATTAAAAAAAAAAAATACTTGAAGTATTTTCAATCAGAAATATGTTTTTATATACATGTACATATAATAATAAGAATAGAAACGCTAAATGGTATTTCTAAGAATGGTAACTCTACTTCTTGTTTTCTATAAGATGGGAAATTCAATTCATCGCCAAATTCGTTATACCACCATGATTTCTAAATAACAAAAGGTGGCGGTTTATTGAGAATTAACTGTATATCTTTTTTAGCAATGGACATCTTGTATTTTCTTTGTCCGCCTGTTTGTTTTTCGAAGTCAGCACATTTGCGAACAAAATTCAGTGTAATTTGAGCTAGTCCACACAGAGGGGGAAGACCAGAAAGGACAATCCCTGTCTGACTAATTTTTTTGTTCTAGAAAATAAACACTTGTAATTACATGCAGTAAATTGGATGTGGGATGTTGTCAATTGTTTGCCAATTAAATTCTCATTTTCATCTACCAAGTACATTTGCTGTGTTTCTCTACTAATTAAGCCTGATCTGTGAAATTGATTTGAATTCCATTTTAATAAATTTATATTTGCTGTGGGGTTTTTTAAGTAAGCCAACTGTGAAATGGATTTAATACCATTTTCATGTATACTCGCGCGAAGAAATATACACTGAGCAACTTGTGCTAACGTGATCTCACAATAAGGCTACAGAGACGTTAGTAAAAATATAACAATATAGGGCAGTTGGTGCTTTTAGTCATGTAAAATATAAAATAATATAAGGAATGTTTCTAAGTTTAGTGTGAATTATTGGTGTGTAAATACACAGGCTTGCACGTAGGCATATTGTTCATGAAGCACGCTAGCGCACTTTATAAAATATGCCTACAGAGACATTAATAAAAATGTACTTTTAAACATGTAAATCTGCTAATTTAAAGGTGAAATTGCATAAATGTGTATAAATGTCTTTTAAATGTGTAAAATGTAAATATAAGAAATGTTTAGTGTGGCACAGAGGTACTCTTGTCCCTCTCCACTTTCAAAAGAGCCTTACACACACCCTTCAGTGTCTACCTCCCACAGGTCCCTATATAGACTAATATCAGCAGAACAAAATGGCATATATCTGATGGCTAAGAGCCTTAATTGCGATGTTAATCATTAATTTTTTGTTACTTTATCTTAGTTTTCATTAACCCTGTTTAACTGAGACAAACCTTTGAGCACGTCATTTCCAGGGCCCCAAGGTTGATGAGATCCGTGGCGAGTCCCGTGTCTATATGATACAAACCTTTGAGCATGTCATTTCCTGGGCCCCGAGTTTAATGAGATCAGTGGCGGGTCCCGTGTCTATATGATACAAACCTTTGAGCATGTCATTTCCTGGGCCCCGAGTTTAATGAGATCAGTGGCGAGTCCCGTGTCTATCTGATCCAGAGTTTCTTTTACGATCCTCTCCATACATTGTAGCAAGATCACTCGGTGTTCTTGAGCAAGCTATAAAAAATTAATATGGGGGTGTAGTGTTATTAAGCAAGCTATAAGAAAAAAAAGAAGGGGTGTAGCAATAGAAAGACAAATAGATTCTGCATGAAAGCTTTTCATTTTAGACATAAAGTAAAACATAGGTAATCAAAGATTACAAAGCTCACCTTGACAATTGTTATCTAGCAGACCTCACAAATTTTTTTCTCGTTAGCATACAGTCTGAGATCAATATCCATGAAATTTTGATTTAATTCATCATAAAAAGACACAGGTTTTGTGTCCATTCTACTTCCATGTGGAAATAGTAAAATTTGATTTGAAATGTTGTGGTGAAAGAGCTATGTGGGACAGACATCATCCTGTGGAAATGCATCGTCTCTCAATCCACAGGTTTTGTGTCTGTTCTATTTCCACAAACCGGGTTTGAGTGGACACAAAACCTGTGACTTGCTACGATGGTTTTAATAAGGACTTACAGTTACCTGGAAATAGACCTGCTTCAACAAACTTTGTCTTTAATTATAGCAGCTGATTTATATTGTTTATTGCAGTGGTCATCATAGGCATCTTGATTTACATCTTTCAAAATCAGCAGCATAAAACACTACATGTATGTAGCCATACCTTGGTGTGTTTTTTCAGGTACGAGTAGCAGCAGCTGAGAACCAGGGCAGGTTTGTGTTTTCCGAGGTCAAACAGCGCCTGGGAAATCTGTTCTTGTCCCTCCTCAGTCCTGTCATTGGCTGAATCAATCAGGGCCATCGTCATGTCTGTATGAAGACAATTAACTTCTAATCTATTTTTCATAAGACAGATATAAGCTCTGCATAGTATTCTGAAAATTGACAGTTTAACACAAAACTCTGCACCTCCTTTTTCATTTCAATCTGAAACATATTTGGAGTTTTCCATATCAAAATATGGACACTCTAAGCTGCCTTCTTTCTAAATGTTCTATAATACTGGGATACCTTTCTCATATTCATAACTTCTCTTTTACCACATAATAAACAAGAGGCCCATGGGCCACATCGCTCACCTGAGCACTGTGGCTAGGAAAAAGCAGAATTGGTTTATACTTGAAAAGCATAAATCCAAAAGTAGTCCCATGACCAATCCTGGCTTTGCTATTCTTGAGAAGATTTTTAAAGAATTTTCCTATACATTTCTATGTAAAACTTTGGTCGGCCGTTTTGACCCCTCCCTACCCCTGGGGGTCATAATTTGAACAAACTTGAATCTACACTACCTGAGGATGCTTCCATATAAATATGATCAATTATGGCTTTGCTATTCTTGAGGAGAAGATTTTTAAAGAATTTTCCTATATATTTCTATGTAAAACTTTGGTCGGCCATTTTGGCCCCACCCTACCCCTGGGAGTCATGATTTGAACAAACTTGAATCTACACTACCTGAGGATGCTTCCATATAAATTTGATCAATTATGGCTTTGTTGTTCTTGAGGAGAAAATTTTTAAAGAAATTTCCTATATATTTCTATCAGTATCTAAAACTTTGGTCGGCCATTTTGGCCCCACCCTATCCCTGGGGGTCATGATTTGAACAAACTTGAATCTACACTACCTGAGGATGCTTCCATATAAATATGATCAATTATGGCCTTGCTATTCTTGAGAAGAAGATTTTTAAAGAATTTTCCTATATATTTCTATGTAAAACTTTGGTCGGCTATTTTGGCCCCTGACCCTACCCCTGGGGGTCATGATTTGAACAAACTTGAATCTACACTACCTGAGGATGCTTCCATATAAATATGATCAATAATGGCCTTGCTATTCTTGAGAAGAAGATTTTTAAAGAATTTTCCTACATATTTCTTTGTAAAACTTTGATCGGCCATTTTGGCCCCACCCTACCCCTGGGGGTCATGATTTGAACAAACTTGAATCTACACTACCTGAGGATGCTTCCATATAAATATGATCAATAATGGCCTTGCTGTTCTTGAGAAGATTTTTAAAGAAATTTCCTACATATTTCTTTGTAAAACTTTGGTCGGCCATTTTGGCCCCGCCCTACCCCCAGGGGTCATGATTTGAACAAACTTGAATCTACACTACCTGAGGATGCTTCCATATAAATATGATCAATTATGGCTTTGTTGTTCTTGAGGAGAAGATTTTTAAAGAAATTTCCTATATATTTTTATGTAAAACTTTGGTCGGCCATTTTGGCCCCACCCTACCCCTGGGGGTCATGATTTGAACAAACTTGAATCTACACTACCCGAGGATGCTTCCATATAAATATGAGCAATTATGGCTTTGTTGTTCTTGAGAAGAAGATTTTTTAAAGAATTTTCCTATATATTTCTATGTAAAACTTTGGTCGGCCATTTTGGCCCCGCCCTACCCCTGGGGGTCATGATTTGAACAAACTTGAATCTACACTTCCTGAGGATGCTTCCATATAAATTTGATCAATTATGGCTTTGTTGTTCTTGAGGAGAAAATTTTTAAAGAAATTTCTTATATATTTCTATCAGTATCTAAAACTTTGGTAGGCCATTTTGGCCCCACCCTATCCCTGGGGGTCATGATTTGAACAAACTTGAATCTACACTACCTGAGGATACTTCCATATAAATATGATCAATTATGGCCTTGCTATTCTTGAGGAAAAGATTTTTAAAGAATTTTCCTATATATTTCTGTGTAAAACTTAGGTCGGCCATTTTGGCCCCGCCCTACCCCCGGGGGTCATGATTTGAACAAACTTGAATCTACACTACCTGAGGATGCTTCCATATAAATATGATCAATTTTGGCTTTGTTGTTCTTGAGGAGAAGATTTTTAAAGAAATTTCCTATATATTTTTAAGTAAAACTTTGGTCGGCCATTTTGGCCCCACCCTACCCCTGGGGGTCATGATTTGAACAAACTTGAATCTACACTACCTGAGGATGCTTCCATATAAATATGATCAATTATGGCCTTGCCGTTCTTGAGAAGAAGATTTTTAAAGAAATTACCTATATATTTTTATGTAAAACTTTGGTCGGCCATTTTGGCCCCGCCCTACCCCCGGGGGTCATGATTTGAACAAACTTGAATCTACACTACCTGAGGATGTTTCCCCATAAGTTTCATCTTTCCTGGCACTGTGGTTCTTGAGAAGAAGATTTTTAAAAGATGCTACCAAATTTTCATTAATTCCCAATTATCTCCCCTTGAATGAGGGCGTGGCCCTTCATTTGAACAAACTTGAATCCCCTTCACCCAAGGATACTTTGTGGCAAGTTTGGTTGAAATTGGCCCAGCGGTTCTTGAGAAGAAGTCGAAAATGTAAAAAGTTTACAGACAGACGGACAGACAGACAGACGGACGCCGGACAAAATGTGATCAGAAAAGCTCACTTGAGCCTTCGGCTCAGGTGAGCTAAAAATACTGAGATTTTCACAGAATCTTTAATGCACGTTGCTTTTGTGCACCTCTGATTTAAGTTTTGATTGTCAATGAGTCTTTGGCTTAGTTGAGATTATAAAACAGATGCTAAATTCCTGATAGGACAAATATTAAATGAACTATTTATGATACATGTCTAACAAAATATAATTCATACTCGTTGACATTTACAACATAAGCCATTGCCCTAAGGCTTCCTGTTTTTGTTTTATGGTACATTTCTACCTTCAACATTAATTATGAAGACTAGTGTAGGAAGGATTTGGCTGTAAATTAGCAATGCAGGGCTCTAGATGAACATTTCTTCTTGTCCATTCAGTAGGAGATTCTGAAGTTTACTTGAAAATCATCCTATATCAAAACAAGAGGCCCACGGGCCTTATAGGTCACCTGAGTATCATGTAACAACTTTCCAACAATTGAATTTGGTTCGTGTTTTAAACCAGAGGCCATGAAATTCACGATTTTGAAAGAGGCACTATTGCTTATCATAATTATACACTTAGCAATGCTTACTAGATAGTCACTTAACACCCATAAGTAGATCAGAGTAACTAAGAGAAAAATGCACTTCCATTCTAAACCATGCAATTGTGCACCCCACCCCACAGGAACCACAGACCCTGGGGCCACATATTTCAAAATTTTATCATCATAAATGTTATTTCATCAAATATGGTTGATTAATACTAATGAGTAGATTTCAAAGCATTCATTTATTTTCGTTGACATCACGTGACTTTCATAAGGTATATATACTGAGACCCTGCAGTCATCTGTTGTTGTTATTCGGATGCAGCCAAGGAGAGAAGACGATTGACAGTGTTCTAAGACTGTAGTAAATAAAGTTTGCGGTTATTAATTCCTCGCCTGTGTTCGCTCAGTTTGAGAGGAAATTTGGAAGGCCATTTGAGGTTTGCCAAACCAGTTATAAGGCCTGCCACGAAGAGGTTAACCTCAAGCAAAGAGGCTAGCCATAACAGTTCATTTGTCTGCATTGGCAGACCAGTCCGTCCAGGCCGCTATACTCATTGTCCGTCCTGAATAAGGCATCCTACAGTGAGTGTAGTGGTTGAAGGGCTATCACATATACTGTCCATCCTGAATAAGGCATCCTACAGTATATGCGGTAGTCCGAGGGCGACTGGGCTTTCGTATTAGTATTAAGTTAGGTCTACCAGATAATTTATTTTTGCTTGCCTCCGATTGTTTAATTGATTTTACCATTTGATTATTGTTAACCTAGATAAGGTTAGGACATATTTGTATATTTCGGCAGTCCACTAAGATCATACCAATTATTTTAAATCAGTTTATGTTGAACACCCCAAACCCTGGAAATGACTATATTCCATCACATTGGATCATTTGATACTACTGTGCAATTTTCAGCAGACAGTATCATTTGAATGACCAAAAATAGGATATTATTTTAGAGTGCAAGCCATAAGATTAAGAATGTCTGAACTTGATAGATCCGCCACTGGGTCTTGCACAGCCGTTTGCATCCCCTTCCTTTCCGCCTATGCTTACCGTCAACCTGACCCCCGTGCTCCGAACTCCATCTTCTTCCGGGCCTGGCATTATCATTGACGACTTCAGCAGTGTCACAAGATCTAAAACATCCTATCCTTGTAAAATTGCTGTGCGCCTCCTCGTCATGTGATTTGCATCGAATCGTCTGAAATAATTTCCGGTTTGGAAGATTTAGGCAGTGCATACTCAGTTTTTTCGATTCTTTCAACAGTCGGGCATTTATGTTTCGCCGATCGAAATCCATGTTTTGAAATGGGTTCTGATTAAATATTCATGGATATGATTTCTTTTAAAGATAAAATGAATGAATTAGATAAATATTGCTTTACAAAATGTTGTTCTCTGCAAAATTAGAGATTTGTTCAATAATTAATGAACATTTTTCGGGCGATTAAAAATTTGTCTTTTAAAAGTCTACGTCTGTTTCATGATTCTGGGTCCAGGTCCATAATCATAGGACATTTTCCAGACATAACATTTATTACAGAAAATGTTCATTGAAAGCCCCCTCCTCCTCCCACACATACACACGCACTTGTATATATAGTTGCAGTATAGTAAAATTGGGTAATGTAGTATACTGTACATAGCATGTTTTTCAAATAAAAAATTGTTTTTCTTTTTTTTTTGGGGGGGGGGGTGATTTTTTCTTTGCTCATGCACCCTTTCAAAAACGATGCTACGTCACTGTTGTACTTTTAATTTAGTCAGTCCTCCAAGTTTTTACTATGACTGTAGCCTTCCGTATGCAGTTATAAGTGTTGCTGAATCAGCCTGGATGTGTCTCACAACGTTTTTCTATCTTTGCTTTCTGGTTAGTTACTCAAACAAATGTCCGATACCGAAATTTGTTGATCTAAAAAAAAAAACGAAAATTGAAGGAGTGAAAAATCGTGTGAAATTACGACTCATGATGGACATAACATAGCTGTCATAGATTAGAAAAAAAAACAATAAAATGCTAAATTGTAAATGAATGGAATAATTGATTTACACGTTTATCTAAGTCAAACAGTCCCAGATATGACCTTTTACAAC
>NW_026937369.1:0-7863 GCF_032062105.1 Saccostrea cuccullata | reverse complement strand
CACAATAATTTGTTGAAAAGTCATTGTGTTTTCAGATAAAAATAAAGAAATGGATTTTCAAGACAAGAGGCCTACGGGCCTTATAGGTCACCTGAGTATCATGAAACAACTTTACAACAATTGAATTTGGTGTGTGTTTTAAACCAGAGGCTATGAAATTCCTAATTTTGAGAGAGACACCATTTATCATAAATATATTAGAACTGTCGAAACGGTACAAAATACCCCCCGCTGGATTTTTCAGAAGTAAGTTTTTCCATAATAAAGATATGTATCAAACACAAATTATGAAATATTTATTCCAGTGACCTTGAACTTCCCAAAATAACCTTGGGTCAAGGTCATGACACACCCTTAGGTCATGGGCAATCTTTCAGTGAAATGAGAACCTACCAAGTTTATCCATAAGAAAGATATGGACCGGATTTGAATTATGAAATTTTTCTTCCAGTGACCTTGAACTTCTCCAAATGACCTCGGGTCAAGGTCATGACACACCCTTGAATCATGAGCAATCTTTGTGTGAAATGAGAACCTACCAAATTCCTCCATAAGAAAGATATGGAACGGACACGAATTATGAAATTTTTCTACCAGTGACCTTGAACTTCTCCGAATGACCTTGGGTCAAGATCATGACACACCCTTTGGTCATGGGCAATCTTTCAGTGAAATGAGAACCTACCATGTTTATCCATAAGAAAGATATGGACCGGACACGATTTATGATATGTTTCTTCCAGTGACCTTGAACTTCCCCAAATGACCTTGGGTCAAGGTCATGACACACCCTTGGGTCATGGGCAATCTTTGTGTGAAATAAAAACCTACCAAGTTTATCCATAAGAAAGATATGGACCGGACACGAATTATGAAAATTTTCTTCCAGTGACCTTAAACTTCCCCAAATGACCTTGAGTCAAAGTCATGACACACCCTTAGGTCATGTGCAATCTTAGTGTGGAGTAGTAGATTCTAATGTCCCTCTGTAAGAAAGATATGGACCGGACACGATTGCACAGACAGACGGACAGACGGACGGATGGACAGACGGACGGACGGACGGACGGACAGACGGACAGACGGACGGTCGGACAGACAGACGGACAGACGGACAAGGTGATTCCTATATACCCCCCCCTAAACTTTGTTTGCGGGAGGTATAATAAACTTGGCATGCTTACTCTATTTACTTAATACCCAGAAGTGTATAGTCAGAGTAACAAAAAGAAAATGCACTTTCACTTCATAACCAGATATGCACCCCAACCCTAAAAAAAAAAAAACTGACACTGCATGGAGCCAATATTTAAAAATTTTTGAAATTTTATCATAAATTTTGTTTCATCATAATTGGTTGATTAATACAAAAATGCAGATATCAAAGCATTAATTTATTTTCAGACAATGTGATCCTCCCATCCCACCCCTCCGATACCTCTGACCCAGGAGGCATGAATTAATTTACCCTCAACCTCCACCCTTTCACCAAATGACAAAACCTCTGACACAGGGGCCATGAAATTTGCAAATTTCATCCTAACACCAAAACCCCTGACACTGGGGCCATAAAATTCACAATTTTTGAAGAGGCACTCTTGTTCATCATAAGTATGTACTTAGTTTATTTAAAACCCAGGAGCAGAGGAGACGATTTTCAAAATATAAATTCATTTCCATTATATAATCAATAGAGCACTGCCTTAATACCAGATCCCCTGACCCTGGGGACATAAAATTCACAATTGTGAAAGAGACACTCTTACTGATCATAACTATGTACGTAGTTAGCGCGTTTAATACCCAGGAGCAGAAAAGAAGATTTTGAAATATTTAATGCATTTTCACTATATAATCAATAGAGCTCAGCCCTAACACCAGAACCCCTGACCCTGGGGCCAAAAAATTCACAATTTTGGTTTAGGAGAAGCACTATTGCTCATCATAACTATGTACTAGCTTAGGTTATTTAATACCCATGAACAGAAAAGAAGACATTTAAAATTTAATGCATTTTTCACTATATAATCAATAGAGCCCCACCCTAACACCAGAACCCCTGACCCCAGGGCCATACAATTCACAATTTTAGAAGAGGCACTCTTGCTCATCATATCTATGTACTAAGTTTATTTAATACCAAGGAGCAGAGAAGAAGATTTAAAAAAAAATTAATGAATAAAATAATGCATTTTCACTATATAATTTATATAGCCCCGCCTTAGCACTAGAACCTCTTACCCCGGGGCCATGAATTTCACAATTTTGGTGGAGAGAACTCATTAATGCTCATTACATTCATGCAAACAGTTTGCCTGCTTGATGTCAAAGAATAAAGAGGAAGATTTGTAAAGATTTTATGAATTTTAGTGGTTTTTGACTCACCACTCAGGCACCAGGGGGCAGGAACCATGAAATTCAAAAGTTTTGTTCACCTTTACTCATAAATGCTGTACACGAAATTTGGGTTGAAATTGGTTCAGTGTTTTCAGAGAAGAAGCTGAAAATGTTCAAATGTTAACAAACGACGCATGAAGGACGACGACGGACTCAGGTGACTTAAAAATGGACAGTTACAGGTAAAGAGTGAAACTAGCATTTATATAAGTATCCGATGCTTCAAAATCAGTAATGCTTAACTTTCTGTTGTGAATATAAAAAAAAATGTATTTTTCAGACGGAGAGAGTTAATATATTGCAGTGTCAAAATGAACTTAACCCAAATATCCATATAATCAGTGATATCTGGATATGGAAACAGAGAAAAGTTGGAGGATAAGAAAATATTAGCCTACCTTTGATAAAATGAATTTCTTCTGCATATTTTATTCAGTTTGTATTAAAAAAAAAATCTTGCTTTGAAGTAAGTGCCTAAGCTATTGATATATTTTAATTCTTTTCACAAACAGGGTTTTGTTTATATTTTAATAAAAGAGGATAGAACTCTCCAGAATTATTCAGAAACAAGTTGATCGGGCTAATAAGAACGGAAGAACAAGAATGGAGTCACGCACAATATCTGTTAGGAAAAAGTCCTCTTTCAGGTTCTGCTCATGTAGACATATCTCAATCAAACAAAGAGGCAATCACAACCTCCCTTGTTTTACCAATTGTCACACAACACAAATGATTGAGCTGCTATTCAGAATTTTGTACAGGTACATTGTTGATGACTTATTATGAAAAAGGAAACTTGTGTTAATTGAAATAATACAATTTGGATCAGAGTAATCAATGCAAGATTCTAAACAACGAGTGGAATCATTTGAAGTGGAGTAAGCACCCCCTGTCGACCGGTCATATCAGCCATATACCTGTGCTCATTGTCATAATGAGGAGACCCTGAAAATCCGTAGAGAATTTAAAAAAAATATTCTTACTATTCGTTCATTAAATGCTAGTCGCCATTTGACAATAGATTGTAGTTACTGACAAGGTCATTGACTTGACCTGAACGTGATGCATTAAAGAGACTGTTGATATCATTGCCTCAACAACTTGTTTTTCAATAACTTGCCTTATTTTCTAAAGGGTGCTCTTGCGAATCGAATCATAATGGGGGGAGGGGTGTGGTGGTTTACAAACCCTTATACAGATAACAAAGGTAAATCGGTACAATAAGGTCATGGTTACGTTTTTTGTAGGTCACTTTTAACGTCTTTTTTAGTAAAATATCCAAATACGTAAGAGATATGCCACTCTCTAAGGTATCTAATACATGTATATATGATATTGAGTCGAAATATGAATCGAATATGATATTATCAATAATACGTTGTCAATATATCTATATAGTTGAAGGCCACAGAAAGTGTCGAATTCTTCTGATGTATAAGTGTTTTTAAAAAAATGTAAATGATCTGATTTTGGATTAAACTGTATTCAGAATAAATGTAAGAGCCTAACAACTGTTATTGACACAGATCAGGCCACAAACGACCCAATTACACCAGACTACATTTGCTAATAAGGCATAAATTAGGCATAAAAAATGAGTATAGAAAATAGAAAATACGAACTTTAAACAAAGGTTTACTTCCTGTAAAAAATGACATGATTAACAAAAATTTTGGTCCCAACATATCGTTTAAGCGCAAGTTAATATTACAAGGCAAATTTTGTTTTAGATTAATGTGAAAATGTTTATCAGAGTATGAAAATTAAAACATTATACGATATTTCTATTTATGACAAAATAAAAAAAATGCTTATACCGTAAATCTGGAAATTTTTGCTGTAGATAAATTTTTAGCAAATTTGCGAGTTCATTGCATTCGCAAAAATATTTTTCTTTAAAATAATTCAACAGTAAGAAAATGTGAACAAAAAAATGGTCATTCGCAAAATTTTAAAACGTAAAAATTAATCAACAGCATTTTGACCCAGATTCGCAAAATAAAATCGACGTAAAAATTTCCAGATTTACGGTATAGAAATTGTCACTTCACAAATACGATCTATATATTATACACAAATAAATGTTGTTTGACACTTAATGTATTTTTAGAACCACACATGTATTTTTTTCAAAACTATGATAAGACCCATATTGCCAAATTAACATTCGTGTATACATGTAAAATTAAATGGACTGAAAAAAATTAAGAAAAAAAATTATTTTATTATATGAATCCAAGGATGACAGGTAACTGTATGCATTTAATAAATGGAGCGATTTACACTGTCAGACTTTTCCGAGTTTGTTTCAAAGTCAAAGTTCTAGTTTGAAACAAGTTTTTAGATGAAGCATATTGAAATAATGAACTGTATTCAAGATCAAAAGTCCATAAAACAATACAAAAACAGGAGCAAAACAAACAAGGACCTCCAAATATCAGAGGTGGGATCAGGTGCCACGGAGAACTTAGCATCCCCTGTCAACCGGTCACACCCGCCATACACTCCTTGTCATAAACGGTAAATAACAGAAAAATCCGTCTTCAATTTAGTGTATAAATGGACTAATAATTAGTATGAAAAACGTCAGTAAGCGTTTTAATCAATGATAATTTGTATTTGCTGACAAGGTCATTTTATCGACCATAGAATTTTGATGATGACTTTGAACGAGACTGTTGAACTTTTTGTTACATGAACTTGTTTGTCAATAATTTACCTCGTTTTAAAAATTGTTCATACGTAGAGCATATAGTCCTGTCATATAAGAACATTTTGAGATTTCTTCTTTTTTCTATCTTCTGTGAAAGAATAGGATGTAAATGCTACTGGAAAAGACAAATAAAGGTCAAGAATACGAACACTAATTTACATCAATGTTCATACTGAAACACTTTCACTGGCCCATCTTCATTTCCTACCCACAGATTAGGATTGGACAGTGATAATGCTAATGGGGTTTCTATTTCTTTTTCTGTCAAAGGGTACTTCAAAAATTTCCCGTCGGGACTCAACAAATGGATCCTGCTGTTAAGGTGATCAGTAACAAGAATGTTACAGATGGAGTCACACACAATGTCAGTTGGCCAAAAGTCATCTTTTAGGTTCTGCCCACGGAATACAGATCGTTGATGACCAGAGACTGAAACAATAACAACTTCGCCCTTGCTGTCCGAAGTCATATTCACAACGCAAATATCCGAGTTCTTATTTTGACAGAGTTTGTAAGGAACCGTAAACAGTCGAGTTTGACCGTCCTCCTGAAACTCATATTCGCGGATAACATCACCGGTCAGTGTCAAGTGTTCCACTAAACGTCGACAGCTTGTGTCTATCTCATCAATA
This sequence comes from Saccostrea cuccullata, assembly GCF_032062105.1. Taxonomy (NCBI): domain Eukaryota; kingdom Metazoa; phylum Mollusca; class Bivalvia; order Ostreida; family Ostreidae; genus Saccostrea; species Saccostrea cuccullata. Next base: position 2,121 of record NW_026937369.1, on the reverse strand, counting down.
TCATCGAATTTAGAGTCTATCAAAGATACTAAAAAACCATCGTTTTCTGAGTCACAAATTCCCAGTGGTTTCAGTGGATCTGTACTGCACACAGTTGAGTTTGATCCTGATAAACAAAGTTTGCAAATGGAGTTTTCTGTTGTGAAATAAATATTTTTACTGAATGCACAAAAATCAAACTCACTACAAACGTCGCCAAAGCTAAATATGCTTTTCTTCTCCCCTTGTTTGTTGACCAATTTAATGTATTTTGAATCTTTAGCCATTAGTAGACACCTATCATCACTTAATGCCTCCAATATTAAAACTGAATTTACACTATATTGAAACGAATCTGTTTCAATGGCAGTGATATCATCTAAGTCCAAAAACTGACCAAATATGAACGCTATTATGTCATCATCATCCGACTCCCTAAGGATCATGGAATAGTCACAGTCCTCTAGTTCCTTGTCAACGTCGGAAAGCAAATGAATCAGATCTCTGCAGTTTTCTATTAAGCTTTTATCAGACATAGTGTTGTTGTTCTCCTCCATGTGTTCTATGGTTTGAATTATTTTGTTCTTTTTATCAACAAACTGTGATATTTCCTTGTCTAGATTTTCATTTTTCCTACGGAGATTATCTTTCAGTTCTTCTTCCTTGTTATTCTTGATTTCTGTTAACCTGGATATAAATTCATCAAAATTCCTTTTTAACTGTTTTATATGTATCTCACAAGAATTCTCGTTTTCAGACTTCTTTTTGGTCATCTTTTCATCAACTGTCGGCAGTTTCTGTTCTTTTATATTCTTCAGGTACTCCATGAGTCCTTTTCTAATTTGACTGGCCGCTGCGCCCTGGGTCACCCAATTATGTCCATTGTGGTCTGATTTGGCACATGTGGAACAAATGAAAACTTCACAGTCCTCACACACCATATCGACAGGAAAATCTTTGTGTTTTTCACACATCTGAATATGTTCTTGAGGAGAACCACCTGAATATTTTGGTTTACTAGCCGCCATTTTATAAACACATGCTTCTCGTTCAACAAGGTGGGAAAGATAAGGTAACTATGCAGATAATGGAAAAGTGTTGGAGATTCAAACATGCAAGTGCACTACAAATCATAAAACTTCTTTTCTCTCTACAGATCGATCGATAAACTTGCTTGTTTTGATTTTTTGTGGGATGAACGAAATTTTAAAACAAGCGAGTTAGTTATTAGATTTCAGAGACGATTATGAAGAGGGAGGAGGTAAATAAAATATACAGTTTGGTTTGAGAATATGTGTAGAATTAGTGAGTGAAGGATAGTTAAATGACCAATGCTAGAAAGTGGAGAAACTCTTATCAGAGAGAAAATCTTGCACAGTTAATTTGCACATTTCACTTTTCAAGGTTGATGACACTATAATCCCATGAAACAATAGCGATGACGCGATACAGCGATGCAACAATGAGATTATAATAGTGTAAAAAACCATTATAGTAAGTTTATCATCTACATCATCTTTTTAGAAGAGGGATAAAATAGGTTTTGCCTTCTGTCCAATCCCATTCGCTTTTATTATAAAGTATAAAGTAATCCTTATGTCCGGCCGGTCTTCTGTATGTCCGTCTGTTACACTTTGGGGTTCCAAACATAACTCCTATTATACCGCTGAATGAAATTCGATGAAAGTTTCACAGAATTTTATTACATATTGCCATTTTGCGCCTCTTATTTTACTTTTTGATCCGACACATATTTTGGGTTTCCGATAGCAAAACATGGACACTGTCATTATATTCATGTGGGTATGCGGGAGGTATCATTTAGTAAGCTCATTGCTAACCTCTAGTTTGTGAGTAAAATTGTGTATTAATATAAATATAAATCTTCATCAGAAAATCGCTACCATACAGTCGCATCATTGCCTCCTCAATTTATTTTACCATTGCATCATCGTTACCGTATTGTCACGCCATCGCAATTGTCATTGAAACTGTACATGCTTATTGCATTATTTGTCATTGCACTATTTGAATCCAAACGTATGGTGCATTGACGCAACATTGGACTCTCTGGTCCTATCTGGAATCCAGAACATACCCTGGATGCTAGAAATTTTACATCAGGGACCTAAGCAGTACACT
>NW_026937368.1:0-8016 GCF_032062105.1 Saccostrea cuccullata | reverse complement strand
GTATATGTTTTAGGACACAATATGTAAAGATAATTAGTTTATTCTGGTTCTGTTTGTCCATACATTCATGCAGAAGTTTGCACGTGTATTTGTGAAATATGTGTAAAAGTTTCAATAGAAAAAAGAATGTTTTTTTTTCTTAATTTCAGTAATTCAAGGTGACTTGAAAATAGATTGTGCCACAAATTCTACCTATTAAGATGCATAAATTGGCCAAGTTTGATGATTCTAAGATTATAATTTACTAGTTATGAGCTGGACAAAAATTTTTCATATTTGGCCATAGCATCTTAAGTCAGAGCGACCTACTTGTAGTGCCAGCTACCCAAGAAATATCAGCATTCAATGTTTCATAAGCCTAGGTCTAGGAGTATTAAAGTTATAACCTTGACACAAAAAAAAACCTGACAGACAAACAGATGGATGGACATGAACGCCATAACATAATACATCCCATCTAAAGGCGGCCATATAAAAATACCACTCTGTCATCTGTTGTGATCTTTTTAACAGTTCAATTAAATGAAATTGGCAGCTTAAATGGCAAATGGTTGAACAGCTAAGTCATATGTACTGACTTTCCCACAAAAAAAGATGTCCATTGAAAACTTTATACACCTTTTATTATCTATAAGTTAAGAAGTTTTAACACGGATTGTTTGTAAGCATTGAGTGTGACTGAATTATCTCCCTTGTCTTTCAGGTTAGAGTAAGCAGTTTTATAATCCTGGACAGTAGAATCAGCCTCCACCACAGAAACTCCTAGATCCTTCCCCATTTCCTTCTGATCACTGTCAATCTAAATATAATTAAAAACAAAATTCAGATGAACATTTGTTTTGAGAAACATACTGAAATCAGGAAACTTAAATTGAAGGGTTTAATATTTTGCATATTTCTTTTGCTTTCTAGAGGAAAGATCTAACATTCTACTTGTTGGATTCTCTTGTTGTATTGGGAGATATAATTTGAAACCTATTTGATAATTTTCCTTGATATTACATGGAGGATCGAATATTTTACATATGACATTCACTTTTTTGTGACAATTATTACAGTGAAAAATTGTAATTCAATTATTGAACGAAAGTGATATTCTGACACAATGTGTGGAAGGGTATGGAAACGGTATTCACACAGTGAGAGAATATCAGAAGTGCAGCAAAACTTGAGAATTTCCTTCCTATCACAAAGAGTGTTTAAAAAATAAACTGGAGTAAATATACCATCCTGACAGGGACTAAAACTGTTAAAGTTTCTCCAAATATGTTGTTCAAAATCCATATTTACAATTCCATTTTTCAATCTTTTGTTGTGGACAAATAGAGGATGGCAGCGGATCCCTATCATTTGTTTTTAGTCTGTAGAAAATATGCGACAGAAAGATTTTTTCTAATGAATAATTTATTATCATTCAACAATTTGTACATTACAGATGTCCATTTGATATTATGGTGTGTTGATTCATTCTCTGATCAACAAAATGTAGAAATTTTTAAAGTTATTCATACCTTTTTAAAAGAATATGGTCCATTCTCTGAAAAATCTTAATTTTTTGTATATATATATAGAATCGTATTCTGGTATCGAGCTTACAGTCTTTGACACTAGTAATTGTTACTGAAAATAATTGTTTTTTAATTTGGCAATGTTATAAAATTTTGTATAAGGAGAAGACTATCTAAGTTATTGTAGAACTTGTGTCTTATCCTTTTGGCTTTAATTGTCAATAAAATATGTTCAATTCAATTATCTTGCAATTGCCTTACTAAGGCATCTCAACCATTTAACTACTGTAGAAGTACATTTTTCCGTGTGGTATTAATTTACGCTATGTACATGGTCACAAATTTTCCACGGAAATTTGTCCCTTCAAACTTAATATAAATATTAGGCACATATATAGAGAGTCTTAAGATATCCGCATAATTTTCTACCAGCGGATGGAACAGAAATGGAGATTCCGCGGAATTATGACCCCATGGAAAGAAGTATGTCTACAGTATGACATCACAGCCTATGACACCAAGTTAAAATATACAGAATCAAAGGGAAGGTCAATGAAATGAAATAAACAGAAAATTTATTGTTTTGTAGATGAACATGGAATATATTTCACTCCTGAGACAGGATTCATGAAAATATCAAAAAAACTTGTCCCACTCATGAAATAAATTCCATATTCATCTATAAAACATTGCATATTTTCTCTCTCTGTATATATTACAAGGAGGAAAGATAATATTTTACCTGCTGTATTTTATTCTTTAGTTGGAGGATCTTATTTCTGGACTGTGTTTTGTCCCATTGATATTCCACCCAATCAGATTCCTCCATTTCTTCTTCCCAGGGTTCTGTTACCTACAAAAATAATGTTATACGTACTGGTTAATTAATATTGCATAAGCCTAAAAAACATAAAAAATCAGCTCATTTCAATGAAGTCTACAAAAAGATGATCAACTACTATTGTCTTCATTGAATTGAAAACTAACATGAGGCCAATGGGTCACATCACTCACCTGAGCATATTGGCTTGGAAAAAGCAGGAATCAAAACAGTATTGTAAAATAAGATAAAATACATGTATGTAAAAAATCGCAAATGGATCCCCAACCCAATTTTAACTTTTTCTTAATTATCTCCCCCTAATAAAGGGTATGGCCATTTATTTGAACAAATAATTTGAGTCCCGTTCACTTAAGAATACTCTCTGTGAAGTTAAGTTGAAATTGACCCAGTGGTTCTGCAGAAAAAAATAAAATTGTAAAAAGTTTATGACAACAACAACGACAACAACAACAAACAAATTTTGATCAGAAAAGCTTATGGCTCATGTGAGTTTCAAATTTTAGTTCTATTGCTGAAAAGAAAACTTTATTACTGATTTTCATTTATGTATCTCAACAGCTGAACTTTCCAGTCGAGACCAAAATTTATCAATCAATGGCTTACTGGCACATTTGTATCAAAATTTGCATCTGTGCTTCTCTTGCGAAGGTTTCATCAGACACTTAATTTGTACATGTTTTGCTGAGAGAATCTCTTTGTCTCTACTTTTAGTAGTATTAGCCAGACCAAACAAACTTGTAAGGCCAAGATAAATAAAGAATGTGTTTATAGATGTGGTTTCCATTCCAGCCTGAGAGAAAAATAGGGTAGGTAGGGAAAACATTTTATTTTATTTTAACCCTTGTCCTGCCGGTCGTCGCTTTATCGACGACCCAGATAACACCATCACAGTGCCGGTCGTCGATAAAGTGAGAGCGGCCATGTTTTCCGTTCTGTGCCGGTCGTCACTATATCGACTTTGCACACATGACTTTTTCTTTCGTATTTTAACCAATGAAATAAAGGGAATCCATTCATTTCAAAGTTATATACTAAAAATAGATAGATTTTCCAGTAGTTTAATGATATGATTGGCTCTTGATGGGAAATTCCCTTATGTATTCTTAGAAAAAGAAACACGATGATCGCATGCTTTGGGGAAAGTTTGAAAACAAGATGGAGGTCGCGGAGAAGATGCTCGATTGAAATAAGCTTTTACAGTAATAGCAGGCAGATATAAATGTTTTATTTGGTAAAATATATCTAAATTGAGCTTCCGATGAAGAATTCTAATGATTTGATTCCATGGATATGAATATTACGTTGGAGCAATGACTTTTTCGAGGACGCGTGGATCTAAAAGCATTGATGCGCGTCACCAGTTTCAAAGGTGAAAAAAATCGATACAACTGTGCTCCAATGATCGCACAATGATTGACAACTCAAGTTTAATATTTCTAATACCTGTTTTGAAGACGTTTTGGTTAAAAAAAAACTTTACGGCAGATATATTCAAGAAAGAAATGGAGCCACAAAATCGGATTTCCATGTCCATAAAACGGGTGTCAAAAAAGGACTTGTAGCAGTCATAATTTTATGTTTAAAAAATCTGAAAGTATTGCCAGTAGTTACACAAAGGACTCTTACAATATAATAGTTGTGAAAAGTTAATTTGAAATGAAATTTGACATTAAAATACCAATAATTTCTCATTTAAAATATTTTAAATGTAAAATTTTAGTTTTAAGCTTTTGTAGTTTTTTACTGAGTTGAAATATTAAAAAAATTTCTTCACAATTCTCTTCTTTTGTTTTTTATGGAAAAAAGTTGTGTAGATTGTTATCAGGAAATTCAGTTATAAATTGGTGATAATTAAGATAATCTACTGCATATGCAATTTGAGAGAAATTTATAAATCAGCGTGGCACAGTCAGCGGCTGGAGCTCCTTATCAGCTCGGCACTCAGAGATGCTGTTATCTATAGAATCCCTGGCAGGACAAGGGTTAACATTTTTTGGTAAGCATGCTGGGTCAGCTCCAATATTCTAGATTCAATAGATGAAACACACTATTTATTTATCTAGGCCTAATGTGACCAAAAATGATTCCAAACATCATGATGAATTATTTAAAGATGCTTCTTACTTACATTAGACTCATAATACAGAGCTGTCAGTGTGTATATGTTAAGGTCATAATTCTGTTTCCGAAGTGGACACCTAAAAAACAAACATTGATGAGATATTCACAATTTACACCTCTACATGTATATTCGGTCACTGTCAACAAAGGGAGGAGTTATGTACTTGCTGGACAAAATATGAAATACTGCTATAAAAAATAAGATGGGGAAATATTGAAATTACACATGTAACATGGAATGACTGAACAAAAGTCAATGAGACATTTTTACTTGTATGTACTAAAAACTTTATTTCACCCAAGAATTGAAGAAAAATGTTTTGTAGATTGATAACCTAGAATAAATTTTGTGATTTCACAATTTTCAAAAACATAAGTTACAGTATTTTTAGACTTGAAGACCTTAATCTAATAAACATTTAGTAGTCACATAACAAATTTTAAAGACTAAACATGTATAACTAAATATCTGACCCATTTACCTGTCAGACTTCAGTTGTAATGTCTGAGCTTCTTGGTCAAATTTGTCTCCAGCCAGCTTCTTCATTTTGATAGATGTGTGTTCATTCATTTTTAGAACAGATAAATTAACCTGGTGAATTGAAAAAAAAAAATAAAATGTTAAAACTCACAGCAAAATCCATTAAGTCCAATCAGATAAGGCCAAAAAAAAAAATATGTGTGTTTATCATGTCCCTCAAAATTAGGGTAGGTAGGTAGGCAATTACTTTTTTTTTTACTTTTACTTTTTATTTTAACCGAACATTATATTTGACTGTTTTTTAGGTAAAATATATATGATATCAAATATTAACAAGTAATATTTTGTTTTCTAAAGGTAGATAGCAGAACCAATTGCAAGAAATTGATTTACAGAAAAATACATTTGAATTTTTATCACAATTTGATAAAGAAATTTTGTCAAATTTAACTAAAAAAGTAAAATAAAGAATTCAAGATTGTTTTTCAGGCCTAACTTCCTTGACCTCATTGTCATTACATGTAAAGACATATTAATATCCATTTCTTTCAAGGCCAATAATGTCAGAGTTAAACCGCCAAAGTTGGCTTCAAAATTATGATCATCTCCAAATAAATTTCCCATAGTCCAGTACCAAAGAAAGTTATATATTGCATTAATTTCGTATACGTGTGGACATTTCTAAAAACTATAAACCCAATGACAACATGTGATGTACACAGTTAATTGATGCACATATAATATAAGTGATGCTATACATCTGGGGCCACAATTTGACTCACTAGCCATATCCTTGAAGTGTTTGTCCAGAGGCTGCCCCTTACATTGCTTTAAATGAATTGGAGTGGATTTTAAAACTGAACTAATCATGCTAATATGCCTTTTATGCTATGTATTAAATATCATTGGATTATAATAAATAAAATTTTTCTTATCTATTTACAGAATTTTTTTTTGTAATTTTCTATAAATAAATAATTCAGGTGAAGGCAGGTGTAAATCGCAAAAGAGATATTTTAAACAAATATGCCAAAATTGTCTTTAAAAACTATGAAATTTATGTGTGATGATATAATTAATGGTTAAATTATTATTTATTATCCATTTTATAAGTTTGATTCTAAATCAATTCAATCTTGACAACAAATTTTCAAACTTGCTTGATAAAACTTGATTTCTAAACGTTTTTGAATATTTTAATGATCAAATTCTATTGAAATAATTATTTTCTACACCTTTACATTTATAAATATGTGTAAAATGGAAGATATCCTCTGAATTTCTGAAAAATTATTCACTTTTCGTATCTTATATTGAAGTATTTTACACGTAAAGATCATTATAATTATCAAACCTTTCCAGAAATATGTAGTTGATAGCTTGAAATTCATGTAATGCTTTACTGGATGAGAAAATATTGCGTATTGACTGAGTTATATGCTCTGAAAACATCGTAAGTAACAGTCCGCCATTTTGAATTTTGGTGGAACTTTCCATTCTTATGTTTTTTAACACAAGTAAATCATGTGATTTCCAACTGTAGTATGATGCAGTCATCTGTTGTTAACCTGCAGGTGGCCGCCTGTGCTCTGATAATTTTATAAACAAGCGGTAATTTCAAGTCAAATCAACAATAAAAATATACACACGTGTCAACATGTGGTCATCTTATTAAAGGTGTGTGTTCATCGTCATTAAAGGGTAAAGGAGGGAACAATCTAAGGGGAAAAAGCTATTATATACGCATGTATAATCTTATGCTTGAAAAGAATTTATTTGTTACAAGTGCCTTTTTAACTGCGCGCGTTTTGAATGTTAAAAAATTACTCACAGCAAAATCCATCGGCGTAAGTCCAATCAGGTATTTTTTTTTTGGCCTAAGTTTCTATCTTCCTTTAAAATACATGTATTTGTGGACTGAATAAAACGAACGAAGAATGTTTTCCTACACACATGTATGACTGAAAAAAAATTGATTACCCCTTGTAGCCCCACCCTACCACAAGGTGGTTTTTGATTTGTATAAAATCTGAGGATGTCTATGCATAAAAAAGTGCTGTACTGTTCTTGGGAAGAAAATTCTCTTCAAAAGGGGACATAATAATATAAATGTTTTCAATGAAGTTCTGTAATTTTCTACCTCAATACTTTTCAGATCTTAATTCTTAAGTAATAAGTTTAACTTTTATCAACTCACTTTTATTTTCAATAAAATTGAATAAACTTACATTGACTGTGACCTCCCGTGACCTTGAATCTCTTATTGATGTGCCACAGGTCACATAATCAGAGGTCACGACCTCAATGGGAAAATTAACCTTTCGAATCTCTTGATTCTTCAGTTCCTCTGGAAATTCTGTGCAAAATTCTGAAAAAAATCAACAGATATTCTATCTGACACCATATGTACATTATAATACATGTATACCAGAGTAGGCCAAAAGAGAGATAACTCTTACAAGAGTGCATATTTATACCTGCGGTATACAATCACTACAGTTATAACCTACTTTTAATGGCCTGGCAGTGTTTCTTGATATGGGGCGGTGTCAGGTGTAGAAAGTTGGGGATCTTCATTAATTCTGTGTTGCCGTATTTTCCTGGAGTTAAACGATTTTCTCTCTACAAAGGTAATACAGGCACAAGAACAGATGAAAGACTATTACATCTACAATATTTTTAGAAATATTGCTAAATTGATAGAAATATATGTACAGTCACGTTAAATAAATGTCAGGGTATGTGATTTACCTAATGGTGCTTACATGAAACATATAATAATATTGCTATTAAACTGTTTTTAAAAATTATTCTACAAATCTTGTTCTTCAATTTTCATGAAATCATGTAATTGAGAAATATTTTCAATTATAAACTTCTGAGCTAAAACTAAAATTACAATGACAAAAACAGAAGAAGATTAAAATATCCTATTGACAGACTAAAGTTTTCTTCGACATGACGCCTTACCTTTCTATAACCCTGTCTGACTGGTAGAGGCACCGAGCCGTAACGGAATGGAGCCTTCGTTGCCCAAACATCCGTCCAATCCTGGTCAGTCT
>NW_026937367.1:0-7833 GCF_032062105.1 Saccostrea cuccullata | reverse complement strand
TTTCTCAAAAGAAGCTATGGCAATTGTTATTCAAGTTCCAATGCTTTACGAACAACTGTTGTTCACAGTACAAGATATTAATTAATCTGGCATTATAACAGGAGTATTAAATTTGGAACCATACAAGGAAATGTATTTTTTGCAGATACTTAATTACTTTGGGGGTTTTGCTTTCAATCAAGAATATTAAAACAAAACAGAAACATTGAAAAAAAAATTCCAATACATTTTCTTAAGAAATATAAAAATTGTGTCTGGGAAATATTTAAATGATGATTTTATTCCTTTATATACGCAAATACGTACTTTACTCGTTAAATACATTATTAAATATGTCTTTGACATTCTGAAAAGAACATTATTTAAATAATGTAACTAAAAAGTGGTAAAATGCGTTGGATGTTGTGTAAATAGTCCCTTGAAAATCACTCTTTTACAGAATGGTAAACAGAATTAAATTCATGATTCATTCATTTGGTAATTGATTTTTTTATTTAGTAATTTGAATACTGTTCATTATCTCCATTAATTTCATTTATTCATTCTGAAATTCGATAATAACATGATAGCAATCATATAAGATATAATATTATATATGTACACTACTACAGTCCTTATTTTTACTGTCCAATATATACAGGTTTTTAATGCCAAATTGACATGATTTTTAGGATAACCTTCATGTAAGTTCTCAAGGAAAGAAGTATAATTTTGCTGTAAGACAATGCGCAGGAATGAATTAACCAAGGCCAACTTGATTTTAAGAATGATTCTCGCTACTGTCTCAAATATTGAAATAATTGTTCATGTGATATCTATTAATCAACAATTAAGTACAAACAGATATTTGTCACTTTATGAACTAAATACATAAATAAACTAAAAACTGCCTAAACAACAAAAAGATTGATTTAACCCTATAGCTGCAGGAAGGACATATATGTTTGCTGGCTCTGACAGGGACAAAAGTGAATCATAAATGTTGAGTTAATTCTCTCTATTTTCATTTAGGTTTATTTTTTATTATTAAATCAAAAAAAAAAATAAAAAGCATTTTCCTTTTCATATAAGTGAAATATAACAAATTTATCTAAAATTGATTACATTACATCTATTTGTTATGCATTAAGTTAGTTTTAAAAAGTGTAAAATAACATATTATTTTATATTATTTTTCCTGTGAAGCTTAAATAAACGGCAAGTACACTTTTTTGAAAGCTTTTTTTTAAAAGATCTATCAAGTTAAAATTTTGGTTTTACCAAATCAAATTAAAAAGTCCATTCCATTAAAAGACAAAACAACCTTTATAAATTTTTTTTTATGTAAATTCAGGATTTCTAATTAAAGCTTCCAAATTGATATTCATCAACTAAGATTTGCTAAAGGAAGTGTTCACACGATAATGAACTGTCAACTTTATACCTAAATATGAACACAAAATCACGTGGCGTATAAAACCATAATTTTTCTTATAAAAGCATTGACCTTCATTTTTCGTCCCACACGATCACAATGGCAGTGTTGGGCCTGTTAGTTTGCCTCTGTTTGCTGTTTATAGAAACAGTAGTCGGGGTAGGCTATTTAGGTGTAAGGCCTCCCTCACAAAACAAATGCCATTACGAGAAGATCGAGGATGCACATTTTAGTTACAAAAGAGACGATTTCTGCGAGGGTAAGATTAAAAACACTTTTTAATAAATCATTTTAGATGATTTCCGTAGGAGCAAATTTAATGTGTTTTTTTTTTCAACAAAAAAAACATGGCATTATTTTTTTCAACAGTAAAACTGGTAAATTTATTAAGATGAAAAACTGATAAATACCCGAACTTTTGTTGAAATTAAATTTGTCAAATGTATATATGTTCATCAAACTGTCGATATCGAATTCTTGCGATATGAGTTATGTATAATTATTTAAATTCAACATATTTTTCAAATGTCTTTAATTTTCTTTTTTAATATTTATCTAAATGTGTTTATCCTTTATTTAAATGCTGTTGTATGGCGTTTGATGGTTTTGTTCAGTGAAAGATGTGATATAAAAATTCAGGACAGAAAAAAACATATTCAAGTAATAAAACCAATGTCTTAGATCCTAAAAATGCAAAAACAAGCACGTTCCTTAAAGCAGCCTTTCCTCCTCAAGATGACGTCAAAGATATTTAGTGTAATTTTTTTTTTACTTTTATATAATAAATTAAAGCTTGAATATAGATCACATTATACGTGATTAAAGTTACCTTGATCTGCGAAACAAATCTTACTGTTACCTTTTTTAATTTATTGAATTTAAATTTCATGTATGTGAATTGATATATTCAGGACCCTATGAATGGTGTAACGTGCATGATTGTTGGGCAACCTGTGGCTCCAACGAAAGACAATCCCCGATCAACATAGAAACAAGGAAAACCAAATCTTTAGCGCATTATCGAGGAGACGTCCATCTAAAGGGTTGTGATAGGAGAGTGAAAGCCAAAATCTACAATAACGGTGAGAAAGTGTTGGAATTTTTCATCTGTACATGTAAATGTACTTAAGTATTCTCTTCAGTAGGCGAAAACATATCAATGTTAAGTACACATTAAGAGCAACTGATAGCCTTGGGCTAGTCCGATTTATCAAAGAATTTTGGTGCATGCATCGTTTTCGTTTGATTATTTTTTTTTCAAGAACACCGAAAATCATATAATGGGGTAAATGGTCTTATTATTTTTACGATATGCATTGTAGGTCTAAATTTTCCAGTTAACTGGAGCATCTTGTTTTTCTTTAATACATCTTGTTATTCTTTAATACATTTATTTCATATGATTCTTAAAAACACCTCTCACACAACAAATTACAAAAAGGTACACATACAGATCAAATTTATTTTAAAAATGACCAAGAAAAACGCATTAAGTTAAATATCAAGAAAAATTTTCAGCACCAACTAACATGTAAAGGTAAAAAAATAAATACAAATAATAGGATTTTTTTTCTTTAAAAGGCCATTCACCCCATTTTGATGTGAAAGAAGATGATCAGGATAAAATAACCCTTACCCACGTTCCCTTCAGAAAACATAGAACATACAATTTTGCACAGCTGCATATTCATGTTGGCCGTCAAAGGAATAAAGGTTCAGAACATTCCATAAACGACAAATTTTATCCTATGGAGGTATGTTTTTAATTAAGAAAATAAACATTTTTTTTTTAATTCTAAAAGGTTGTTTAAAATCTTATTTTAAAAAGTAAAATTAATGTAATTGTTGACTATGGTATAAAGAATTTTATTATACAATTGAGCATTATTAATACGCAATAGAAACATGATCTTTTCTTAATCTAACCAACTAGATACTTTATGAAGAAGTGGAAAATGTTATCTTTGTCGAAAATGCAGAAAATTATAAAAACACAGAAAGGAATCTTTACCCCCTTTTTATGAATTTCAAAAAGCGATGTTACTAATTGCAGGCCCATATGGTGTTTTACGACGCAGAGTATCAAAATGTAACATATGCAAAATTTAGACCAGAAGGTTTGGTAGTTCTTGGCGTTATGATAAATGTAAGTACATTTCTTAGTATGGGAGATTCATTATAAATATAATTTACTGAATCCGATCATAGACGATAAATAGCCCCTAACTAATAAGAGAGAAAAACTAAATGCAACTTATATAGTTTTGGGTGGAATTTTTTTAAGTCTTGATTTAAAATGAGTATAAAAAAATCTGTTGAATTTTTAGAATTAATAATCATCGCCGTTTTAAGGTACAAAGAGATGACGACGATGATGATGAAGATTACGAGGAAGAATATGAAGAAGAGAGGGAAGAGGAAAACGGCCATAGTAGAAACAACGAAGACGTATGTAACTTTACTGAAAAGGTTTTAAAAGGATCACCGAAACAAACCCACTTGTGGAAAGAAAAACGCATTAGGAAATTTTATCCATAGATGATGTGAAATATTTTTAGATTTTTTTCTTCTATTCTATCAACCGACTAGTACTAGGTGCATTTACTTGCAGGACACTACACGTAGCTTTTGCTAATTATCACGTGCTTTTATAGGGGTATTATCTCATAATTAACAAGTCATCCTTGCATGATACATAAAATCTGCCTCCTTTTTTGAAGATTTGCGACAACGACAATGATGAAGACTACGAACAGTATTATAACAGAAGATGCTACAAAGGGGTAAAGTATAAAACTATAATAATAAAGAACATGTTTTCCATCGAACACCATTTGTTTTATAAGAGCTGGTCGAGTTATACATTTCTGGATAAAAAACAACTTGTCAGAAAATTGAATTTACGGAAAAAACGATCAAATTAAAAAAGGGAAGATTTCGAAATATCTGGACTAGACAAGTTATTATTTTCTTACTAGGAACCTATCCATCATGAGTAAAACATCCCGATTCATTTTTGAAGTTTTTCTGTTATCTTTGCCTGCTAACAGGCTCAAAATGGGTCGATATTTTTTTCATTAAAGTCTCTTTTCCATGCAGCATCATCGTTGTAAAGTGAGGTTTGCTAGAACACTGAGTGATATAATGGAGAAATACTACAAATTGATAAAAGATTATAAGGGTGAGGAATTTGAAACGGGAGAACGCCGAACTAGTAAGTATTAATGTAGAAGTTACGAATGCACCTGACACAATAAAAAAAATAATTAGCTCTAATATTCCAAAACTCTTTTTTTTTCTGGAAAAACGTTGTGCATAAGGATTTTAATGCCTAGTCTTCTGGTGGTTTGTAATATTTTGCATTTGCGTTTTTATTTTTACAAAGCATGAATAAATGAGTCTTCTCGTGTCATGTGAAAAGAAAAATTAGACTCTCGTAAATATCATGTATTACACGTTTCTTAGCTATCTACATCGATATAAAAGAAATGTAAAACATATTATATCACGTGATTGAATCAAGTATTATATACAATATCTTAAATTGTAGAACCTCCATGTCATCCAAAACAACTTACCCAAGACTTCATAAAGGAGAATTGTATAAAGAACGTGAATGATTCACACAAAAATATCTCAGTACCTGTATGTGGAATATCACCTCTAGACGTCCTCCCCTACGACCGTAGATTTTATACATATAAGGGATCTTTAACCACGCCCCCATGTTATGAAACCGTACAGTGGATAGTTTACAAATGTCCAATTAAAGTCACTCGTAAGGTAGGTAAACACAAATACCCAGAATTGTCTACTTTATTAAAGAGCCTACAGTACTAATCACAGCAATAAGGAATTGGAATTAAGCTTTTAAATAGATACATGTATAGCAGTATTTCATATTTTATAAAGTCAAAAACATTCCTTTTTCAGGCGTTTAATGCATTGCGAGAAGTTCGGGATTCGCACCATCATCCTCTTTCTAAGCTGGGAGTAAGAAGACCACTCCAGGTAATAGTTTGATATCATACAGTTTTTATCAAGAGAGCAGCAGTCCAGTTGCATGTAAAAATTATTGTATACTTTCATTTATATTTGAAAAAATATATAAGAGGACTAAATTAACATTTATCAATTAGAAGTATTCATTTTCATTGATGAATTGTGGCAAAATCTGACGCTTTTGAAATTTATATCTCAGTAATTGAAAAAGTTCAAATTTAAGAACATTGTGTTCAAATTTCAATAAATAGATGCTAGTAGCAATATTTAAACTTATTTTTTTTTTTTTTTTAGGTAAACAAATATCATGTGTACAGAAATTATTAGAAAAAATAGGAGCAAGTGGACGACAACAGTCCATGCTATATGATGAAAATAACACTTTTAAGTTATACTGGAAAGAGCTTGCAATATGTCCATGGTAATGCTTGCAATAATGCATTCTCAAGTACTCTTTTAGAATTTTAAGAAATTACTGTATTGCCTATTGTGTATATTGTTTGTTTAAACAAATGTCTATTTTCATTGAATATGTTGTTTTCTTTTTTTTTTATTCATTGTTCTTTTTTCTTAACTTTACGTACTTTTGCAAGATCTTTGAGATGTATATAATTGCCAATTTCAGACATTTACATTCATTTTTTTTTATTTCTACTTGAACATAAATAACATAGTGAGATTGCCAGAATGAATTTGTTCTCCTCCTTCACATGTTTTACTCGTTGCTTAATCCAAGTTTACTTTGAATTTCTCAGTAAATATTTTTTGTAGCCCCTCCTTTTCCTAATGCCATTAATTTCAATGATAAAGCTACAATGATATTGATATTGCAATACAATAAGAATTTCGAGTGATGAAAATTATCAGAGTTTGTCTTGATTTCAAAGAATAAGGTACAGTTTCAATACAAATTAAGCACTGTATTTTGCTAAAATATGACAGTGATATAAGAAATCAAAAGTCATCCTTTCTGATTCATAGGAATTCCATGCAGTAAGAATTCACAAATCGTGTTCCTCATATGAACTCCTAAATGCTTCTTTTGATGTCATTAACTTGAGCATTTTCCCGTATTTTCTTAAAAAGTTGCAGAAGACATCAATTTTCTTTCAGAAAACATACTCTGCCAGGGTCGCCCACAAAGATTTTGAGATATATGATTTTTCAAAGCAGTTTACATACTTTATAAAAAAACTGGAGTGGGCGACGGTAGCAGACACTATTTTCTAAAGGAAAATAAGTACAGAAATGAGTCATTCTGGGGCTTTTTTTGCATTAAACTTAGAAATGTACCAAATTACTGACGTCATAATTCCATAACGGTCCTCCTTCATGTCATATTCTTTAATGATTTATCATATCCATCTACTCAACTCTTGTTAAACCCAATTTCATTATAGGATTAAACGTTCTTTTTTCAGAATTTATCAATTTGTAAACTTATGCCTTTTTACTCACAAACTGAATAAAAGTACGAAGCACTTTTATTTCACTTTGAGGCCTCCATACAATTAGTTATTTATGTACCGCGTGGGAATATTTATGCCGTAATGAAACGTAATCGAGATGAATATCGATGAAACTCAGTTTTAATTGTCATAACAATCAATAAATAAACTTATAAAAACTCACCGAATGTTGTTTAAGTCAACAAATATCGTAAATAAGAGTATACTGCAGAATAAATCGTCCTTGACCATGGTCATGTTGACATTAACGACAACGCTCACTGCGAAAGTTGCAGACCGAAGACGCCCTCAATTTTCTCTGTTGTGTTCAAAGATTGGGGAAGAATATAGGCATAGGATGTAAAAATATGAATTTGATGCTTATAAGGCAGGGGTCTGAGTACGTTTCTTTTCCCGGTCACGTACAGCGATACCAACTGAGCTCATTTGCTTCGTATTAGATCGAACTTCGAGCGATCTTATGATCCGACAGTGACATAAACGTAATATTGTCGTCTTTCAGTCCTGTTTCACAGTTTGTCGACAGGTTTGTTTCATTTAATTATAAGTTTCTTGTAATCAAAATTTAGCTGAAACACACTAGAAGTAACTGTTTTATTTGCTTTTACAATAGCCTAGAAGCTTGGTCAAGAAAGTAGTTCGGATTGAAAAATTTTCAATGTGTAAATTTTTTCTTGAAGTTGCTCTCGTCCAATCAAAACACAGAGGAATCAATAAATAAAGTTAAGATTGGAATTATAAGTTTTTAAGAACATTAAATTTTAGGGCACAATAAAGCCCAAACTGTAACCGTACCTTCTTCTTTACTTAACAACTTCGCCTTTAAAAAATATAAAACATATATGTTATACTCATATGTGTGTAATGAAATTAAACATCAATAATTATCATATAGAGAGATTATAATTTAAGGAAGATGCTGAAACAATAATAATAGAGCAAATGATC